>NW_027398798.1:0-9897 GCF_003265705.2 Callorhinus ursinus | reverse complement strand
ACAAACAATGAATCATGGAACACTGCACCAAAAACTAATGATGTAACATATGGTGATTAACATAACAATAAAAAAATTAAAAAAAAAAAAGAATTGGTGGTTTGCCATTGGGGTTACACCCAATTAGACACCGGAGCAGGGAAAGGTGTTAAGAGATGTCCTGAGGCATTCCGGAGGACTTGGTGTAGCCTCGGGAAGGAGGGGCAGGTCTTCGGCTATGTCTTTGTCCCAGGGCTCCTGAAATGGCTGGTTAGAAAGCTCCAATTGGCAATCAAAGAGAAGGCAAGTAGGGACTGAACAGCAGGCAGAGCAGAGCTGAGCGCCTGCCATTCAAGCCTATCAAGGGGGGATGGACTCCAGGTCAGGTGTCCACAGTTTCCTTGGGTGTTCACCTAGTTTCCAAGGGCCAGGTGAAAGGTATGGACAGAGCTCCCTTGAGATTCAGACCAAGAGTCCTGGCCTTCTCCACGAGGGATCCCACGTGGACATTGGGGGGAAAGAGTGCTGACATTTATCTCTTCTTCACATGTCCACGACATGTCTTCTCTGTCCCAGGTCTGGTTCCGGAACAGAAGAACTGGGCACCCAGGGCAGAGCAGAAGTGGCCCCGTGAAGGACATGGAAGCACACCCCAAACCCAGTCCTCATGTGACAGTCCCAGTGGAACCAGGCCTCCTGGCCAGTGTCCCTGTAAGCTCTCCTCAACTGGCTCTGTCCAGTACTCTGGGAAGCATGCAGGGCCTTCCTGCAGGGAAAACTCCCATTCCCTGCATGGGCTTTGCCCCTCCAGTTTTCTTTGGGGGCCCTGGGAGCCAGGCTCTGGGGGCCATGATGGTCCAGCCCACCCAAGGTGGACAAGGAGGAGACAACTTTCCTGCTGCTAAAGGCCTGAGGAGCTGTTCCTTGACCGGACCAACTCTGGGAGGGTGTCTCTTCATTCGACAAGGTCTTCTTTGCCCCCCGTCCCAAGGGGAATACCAGCAACAACATTAGTACGCTGACATGGCACCCCTGCCCTTCCAAGACTACCCTCAGCCTCAAGCTGACTATCCTTGCCAAGGGTTGAAGGAGCCAGGGTACTCCGGGAGAAACTGCGCTACACAGTGCTGGGGCGAGGGGTCCCAGCTTGTCATCGGCATAGGACAGGCTCAGGATGGGTCAGTTCTGCAGCCTGCACATGCTGAGATGTCTGGCTGGCAGCAGCAGGCACTTCCTACTGCAGGGCTGTCTGCTGCGCTCATCCCAGAGCATCAAGCCTCTGCAGAACCCTCAAATTTTTTAGAGGAACTTTTCACAGCCACAGAGATGGAAGAAGACACACACCCTTTTCTGAGTGGGTGTTTGCCACAAGAGGACGCGCTGGGTCCCCTGGAAACACCCCTCAGTGAGGAGGAGATTCACATACTACTGACTATGCTGCATGACTCCAGATGGCCTCAGGCCTAAGCACAAGGAGGCCTCGTCCTACCCAGCCCACACCTCATTTAGATCACCTTTCCGGAGATGCAGAACTAGCGGGTCAGCAAGGAGGAGAAACAGGCAGCATTGTGCATGTTCTGGAGATAGACCGATGCCCAAAGCAGCACCCATGGCTTGGAAAGACAGAAGAAGGATATCCTTTCTGCCCTGTGCGCAGGCCTCCATTGCCTTCCCGATGAGCACCAGGCTCCGCAAAGCCTCTGAATGCACCGTGGGCACTGGGCAATGGGCACCCTCCCAGACACCTAATTGATCGAAATAACTGTCAGGACACACAGGTGACCTGCTCCCTGCCATCACGCTTTCCTCTGTGGCCTGGGAATCCCTGGGCCTGGCAGCCAAACCAAGAAAGGGGGAGAGTTTGAAGAAGGACACCTCCACATGCCTTTTCCTCCTGCCCAGTCAGATCGTCCCATCTCCAGGAGCTGAACGTGTAGACCAAGACAGGACGCTACATATCTTGACCGTGAGAGCCCACAGTCATAAATCCATCCTGGCTGGGATAGGTTGGGAACCAGCAAAACAGGAAATGACTGCAGTCTCCCATCTCTGAGTGATCCTGTCCCAGCCAAAGTCTGGAATGCCCTAGGGACTTTGCCTGGCATCTTTGCCCCGGAGAAGCCTTTCCAAAGAACACAAAATGGCAGCACAAAGGTCCACATCCACTCTCAGCACTCATTCCAGAAAGGGTACCACTCAGTCTTATTCTTCAACCTTAGCATTTGTTTTCTCTTTTGTTGGTATGTATCGGCATGCCTCTCTACCCACACTGTGCCTTCACTTCTCAGGAAGAAAGATGTTCCCAGTCAGCCTCTTGGTGGCCTTCTGTCAGCAGGGTAACCTCTCTCCACTGCAAGGGCTAATTTGGAGGAAATCCATACTGACATCGCAAGCTCGAGGGGACCATCCATTGGTCAAATAAATCTATTTTTGCCTCTGCAATGTGGTCTCTTGGTTGTGATTTGTTCCATGTCCCTCCTGTCCTCTCATGCCTGCCAATCTTCAGAGATGTGAGTTGCTTCCTGGCCCTGGGATCGGCTGTGGAAGCCATTGGTATGCCCAAGTCCAGTTCACAGCTTTGGGCACAGACAACCTCATGGGGCAGCACTAACACTACCTGGCGGTCATCAATCTTCGCCTGGTTGACCATGCCTGATGGTCAAGCATTCCTCCAAGGGATGTAGGTTGAACCCAAGTGGAAGAGAGTTTAGGCACATTGAATTAGTCCCCACTGTTCTCAGCAGTGGCCAACTTCATACCTAAGGCTCATCCTACTATGCTGGCAATGAATCTTCCTTCCTTTCCTGCTCTTTGCCTCCGCCACCTCTCCTTGTCTCTATTTCTTCAGACCTCTGTCTCTCTGTGTCTATCTCTCCCATTTTATCTCACTTTCTGTCACTAGTGGACACACGCAGATGTCCACACTGTCAGAGCATCATGCTTATGCAACTGAGAGTACAGGCACTGAAAGTTCAGAAATGATCGTGGGTCAAAACTTTTGGAAGAATAAGGTGGGAATTGGCACGTTTTTTCCCTTGGGGTTTTATTCTGCCCCTACCTATTTGCCACATGCCCTTGGAGAGGAGAGATTGTGAATCTGGTCATTTGAGGTCCCACTCCCCCCATATCCAACATATCTATATTTCAAGGGGGAAGGAACCAGAGAATTCCTATCTTGGTCACTTCTATGCAAATAGATCTCTATCTCTATCCACATTCACATATGCACAAATATATCAGTATCTCCATGTCTCCATGCATCCAGAACCATGGTGGATCATGTTTATTTCTCCATAGATATAGGTTGTGCTAGAAGACCTCCACATCTCTCTTGCCTTAGTGTATCATTCTTCCAGTACGATCTATGGACACATCTACCTGTAGCTTCGGTAGAGAGAGTGGAAGTGTCTGTCTCTATCTCTGAACAGAGAGGGTTAGAATGTCTGAAAGGTGCTTGGCCAAGCTGTCCTTGGGACAGACTGGGCTTTCATTCTGTCTAGAGAAAACACGAGGAAGGACGGCTCACTTGCAGTGGTGGGAATACTGCAGTCTGATCTGAGAGTGTCTGGTAGATCTCTGGAGGGGGATGGCACTGCTGCACATAGGACATGGAGGGAAGAAAAGACCTGTAGCCACATTGTGGTCCAAGGCCAGCCTGTCCAGAAGAGTCTCAAGTCTGGACTTAAGCCCTGGAGCCTGTCCTGTCAACAGATGGCCTGTTACGTTCATAACGGTGAGCTTTCATTGCCTTGGTATGTGTGCAAAAGGGAGCCACCACTCTGGGAAATCACCTGCCAGAGAATGTGTCCACGTGGAAGCTGGCAGGAGTCCACCAGCTAGCAGGCTGTTGCTCATGGCCTTGGAGGCCATGGCCCCAGGGGTTCTCATCTGCAAGGACATCCTCCACAACTGTGCCTCCCCTGGGATCCCTCAAAGTGATCCTCTTGCTCTCGGGTCACCCTGGCCTGGGAATGAGTGATCAAGAACAGGACACACATGTCTGCAAAACATCCTCTTGGGTATTGAAGGCTGCTCCGAGTCTTGGTGAGAGTCAACCTCAGGCTCTGCCTGTTGACCACCTGCACTGTAGAGACAGAGAAGTCCATAAAAGCAACACAGAGCTATGCCAATGATAATGTGCCCTGAGCAGCTCCAATCAGGACTCGGGACTTGGATAACCTCGGGGGATTACGCTTTCCTGAAAGACACTGTTTTGAGGATGCTGCCCCCAGAAAAGTTGTAGGGCACCCTCTCTGCAGCCCTCTGCCCATGCCTCTCCTTGTGCTACAAGCCACCACTTGGACAAGCCAAGCCTGAAATGGACATTGGAGAGACACCAACCATCTGGCCAAGGCTGAAACCCAAGGGCTTCCAGGTTAGGCATTCCCTCTCTTTCTGCAGATGCTGTTTCCGTGACCTAAAGCCACTGATTTCTCTGGCACCGAAACACAAGCGCACACCAGCACACACTCAGACACACAGACACCCCCACCCCCACCATTAGCGATTGCTAATGGACTGCCTTTTAGTCCTGGGAGAATGGGTCCCTTCACATATTTCTACTGGGTTCCACTTGTCTCCTTGTAGTACACCTGATGGACTTTCAGAGACCTGTGGCCAAAAGAATATAGGAGGAGAATTTGGGTCGGTGTGTACCATTTTCTGTTGGACCCCTGGTAGGTTGTTTGCTTTCCTGGTCGTTTGGCTGGCCGGTTTCCTAACTGTCTGCCCTGGGACTCCATTGAATTGCCTGACTCTTCGCCCTTTCCACCAGATCTTCCTTTAAATCACTGAAGGGACTTTTCTCATAGAAGGGGGTGGTCATTTTGGAAACACACACACAGTACCACCAGGATCACCTACCCAACACACCAGAAAAACCCCAGCTTTGAATGAGATGCAACATGGCCCTTCCGGTTTCTATTTTGTTTTGAACTGATATGATTTTCTTCATCTTCTTCCCACATTACTGGAACTGACTTCTCCTTCTCCCAGGTCGTTAAATAGTGCTCTCCTTAGAGAGCTCTCATCTCTCTTGACAGGCCCTGCCATGAGTAGTCAAGAGCAAAGAACACCAGCTGGATCCAGTGGAAACCCAAAATGATGGACTCCAGCGGAGCACAGACTATTTCTCTCTGGGAAACGTAGGGAGGCCTGAATCCATATCAGACTGCTGATAGCATTGCTTCCCTTGCACCAGGATCTGGTAGTATCTCCACTTGCCCCAAACATTGCACATTCACAGGCTCCATGCGTTTCCTTTAAGGGTGTTTATCCCTTGTGCCCACAAGCAACTAAGAGTGTCGACCAACCATCGCCACATACATGGAAATGGCCAAGTAGCGATTTCCACTCACGTGCCTCCTATCGAAGCTGTGTGATTTCAGGCCCCTGCCCGGCTCCACAAGTGTTGCTTCACAAGCAGCCTGAGAGCTGCCAGGGTGTCAGTGGAAACTTGCTCCACAGATGCTAAGGGATTTAAGACACCAAACTAAGTGGCTAAATAATCCCAAATGTCAAGGGGAAGTTTGAAAATACCAGGACACTTACAAAATCAAAATTAAAAAAAATTAAAAATAAAAATGAAAGGGAAAAATGAAAACACTCAAATGAAAAGTGTTGAAAGTCCAATATATAAAAAATAAATGTAAACAAACAAAAGAAAGGTAGAAAACAATGTAATGCAAGACAATGGAAGTTAATTAGGAGTCTCATCTTGGGTGGCCAAAGGTGACTTGAGTTCCAAACATAGGACATGGAAGACATCAAAATCTGAAGTGATTGTTGAAGGGCCTCCACTTGGTCCAGTCCTACACAGAGTCCCCAGAGTCTCAACACCATGATTTGATGTCAGGGCTGTAATCCTTGAGAAAAAACTAGTGGGAGTGGGAAAGGGACATTGATTCCAGAGGAGAAGGGGCAGCGCACGTCCACCTGCCCAGGGTTCACAATTGGCTCAAGTGGTCCCGATGTCCTCCTGAAGAACTCTTGTGCCACAGGTCTGAAGTACTGAAGGCAGGGCTACCACAGGAAGCTGTCAAAATAATTGGGGGTGGGCCATCAAGTGGTGTGCCATCTGGCCATTGATAAGTCCTATGCTCCAGATCCTGCCCAGTGATCAAGCCAGCACTCTGGAAGCCAAGTGACTCCACGGGCATTGCTCCCACCAGCACATCAAGGAGTAAATTTTCATCAGATACCCTGCTATCTGTGTACATTCCCCAAAGGCCTGATAATGTTCCAGGGTTCGGGAAATTAGAAGGGACCACCCTGATTGCTGGCACACATGGACGTCATCCATGGAAGATTGGGGGAAGGGGATAGAAAGAGAGGATTGTATGGCTGCTGTCAGAATGAAAACTGAATTTGAGTCCCTCTTTGCAAATAGGCAAGTTAGATCTCAGGTGGCAGAGAACCGATCAAAATTCAGCAAATATTTCAGGTGTCATTTAGAAAAAGAATACATTCACCTCATGGACCAGCACTTAGGATGTGTTGTCGGAGTTTCCCTTCATGTTTCTTTAGAGCAGTCAGTTCCTCTTTGTTTCTCCTAAGGTGTTTTTACCCTTTCACTCCCACCGTGGGTCTCCTCAATTCATTGGCAAGCCATCACATGGTTTGATAGCGGTTGGGTTTTCCTAGATCCTTGCCTATCACCTGTTCCCACAGGCAGATGGTGGACTGCCTGTGTCCTCTTGAGCAGCCCCTGATTTGGATCCGTGAGTGGCAAAGTCACAGGAACCCCAGACTGAGATGATGTCGACCCAGCAGAAACTGAAGAGTTGAGACTGCACCACCAGTTTGCATTCCTATTACAACCTTACACATATGGTTGCCATTTTCCATGCAATAGGCCCACTACCATGCAGATCATGATGGAGGCAACTTGTTTTGAAGCTGAGGCAGCAAGGGGCTCTGCCAACATTGTTCTAGCAGAACCTGTACCCTGGCATCACCACCACAGAACGACTGGCCCAAGAGCTAGAAATTACATAATCCAGAATCCAGGTAGACTTCAGCTTCCATTGCATTTTTCCTGGGGTCAAGATTGCACACAATCCAGCCCAAGCCACTGCATGCCAATGCCCATGCTCAGCTGGGGAGCTCAGGAGTTTGGCCCCTGTTTGTGCATCGCTGTTGAACCTGTGCCCTTTGACGTTATTCCAAATCATTCACTCCTGGAACATGGGTAGCATTGGTCTGCAAGGCTTGGGACATTCTAACAAGTCAACACATTTTGGCTTACCTTCCTGAGAGATCATTTCTCCAGAGTTATTGCATGGCCCACACAAAACACTCTTGATACCTTAGCTATGAGAAAAATAATATATACTTCATATATATCATGTCCAGCAGTGTTGCCTGACCTTCGGTTCTTCTTTTGCCATTAAGTGTGGTTCCAGAACAAGTGCATGAGACAGCTAAGGCAGAGTTGTTTATGGTTCACAAACCCCCAGGGGAAGGGCCATCACATGGACAGGAACAGGCTCCTGCTTGGACTCAAGGTGACTCCCTAGCATACCAAATGTTTCTCTTCTTGAGCTTCTCCTTGACACAGGAACGGGTCATCATGGGCTTGCCAAGTGTATGGCAAGAAGTCTTAGGATAGGAACCCATGCTCTCTGGTTCCAGCTGCCTTTCTGTTCCCCCGGCTTCAGAGAGTACGTCTCTGCCAATTCCTCTTCTCTCCCTTCAGCTTCAGACCCTGTGTATCTGCTTGCAGACAAGACAGCTCCAATCTGAGCTCACATTTTCAACAAGTAATTAAAGGGAACTTACAGTGTGCCTATGGGGAACAAACATGGGAGGTTCTAGAAGACAATCCTTTTTGTTTGTTTGCGTGTTTTATAGTTTTAAAGGTAGAATTTAGTTGCATTGGTGTTATATGCATCAATTGCATATAACACCCAATGCTCATTCCTAGTGCCATCCCTAATGCCCATCACCTCATTACACCTTCTCCCCACCCACCTCCACTGAAGCAACCCTCAGGTCCATCCTTATATTTAAGAGTTACTTATAGTTTAGCTTCCTCTCTGTTTTCACCTTATTTTATTTTGTCTTCCCTTCCCCTATTTTCATCAGTTTTGTTTCTTAATTTCCCAATATGAGTGAAATCATATGGTATTTCTCTTTCTCTGACTAAGTTCAATTAGCATAATACCCTCTAGTTCCATCCACTTCATTGCAAAAGGCTAGATTTCATTTTTTCTTGGTGCCTGTGTATCATTCCATTGTGTATATATAACAAGTCTTCTTACTGAGACATCAAAAAGATCTGTTTTTGCACCCTGCTGCTTATAATACTTTGTGGTAGCTTCCTCAAGCAGACTGCCTTATCTCCACTTTATCTTCAACTATCTGACAGCAGATTCAAGTCTCCACACTTCCTCCCATCCAAACGGTGCTCCCTTATCTCCTTGTTGACTTGCAGCATTTATATTCTTAGATCTCTGATTGATTTCTTGGGTGCTCAGAATGATTTGATAAGTATGTAGTTGTATTTGAGGGATGAGACAAACTTAACTCTTCCCATCTGTACTTTCTGAGTGGATGCTCGGCATGAAGACTGTGAACCCGGTGGCAGGCTGAATTTTGTTGCCCAAATTCTATGAGAGCTGAATGTCGTTTTGTGAAGTGGGTAATGATTTGTGACACAGTTTCATCCTTTCAAAGATTATGTTCATTGTAATAAGATGTACCCAACCTATATCTACCAATTTAAACAATTATATATAAGCTTTGATGAATGACTTGAGAATAGCATTTGCTAGAGTGCCATGTTGTCCAACTTACCCCTCAAGTGTGACCTTTCATTGGGTCTAATGGCCCATGCCTTCATTAATATCTGTGTCAGTATTTCAGTGAATGTTGACTCTGTGTGTTACATTTAACTTTGTACTGACTGAGTATTTTCAGCGTCATCATGAAGTTCACCATAAATACATCCTAAATAATATTTTTTCATCTTGAAGAAACTTAACCTGTTTTCTTTAAAAGATGGTTTCCAGGCAATGATGTCAGAAGGGTTACTGAGAATGCCATTCATCATTTGTCAGCCAAACTGCATGGTGATTGGCCACAAAATGGTGTGGTCCTGATGTATCATGGTGATTGGCCAGGGCATGGTGGTGACATATGAAGAAGGACATGGGATGACACAGGGCTGTTATAAAACTATGGCAACACCCGAGGCTAAACTGAGGAGAAAGATGGCATATCGGCCACAGCTCTTCCTGCTATTCCTTGAGTTCCCTATTCTATTCTCTATTCCAGCCCATGGCACGTACTGCCTACTCCTCCTCTCCCGGGCCTCTGATCAGCACTCTGCACCCCACCTTCATGTTTGCCCTTATATTTGTGCCCCGCTGTTGTCCTGAGCATCCTTGAACCCATACCCGGTGATTCCTGGACCCATTTCCCACTGTGAGGATGGCCTGATTGCTCAGGTATGCATTCTGCTTTGGCATGTGGGAGAAGGACACTGGGAATCAGAATAGAGTGGATTCTCAGCCAGCTGGGCCCCACACCTCTGGGGTCACAACTGGGCTCAGCATAGCAAAGCTGAGTCCACAATCTGAGGGAATCACCACATCATTGGACACAGTTGAAGTCCATGGATCACAGGTCCTCAGACAATGAGATATCTGACCCAGCTCAGAGGGGACAAACGAATCCCCAAGACACCTGGCTGACCAGGATCCCATAGACCACAACCCCTCAAAAAGAACAGAACTTAAAGAAATTCAGTCCCCAAACAAAGCATCAGGTACCTTAACCCTGGGAGCCCTCAGAATCCATTTGACACTGGGCAGGTGAGACACATAGATATGGGGTGGACAAGGAGCCCTCACACCACAAACTGGTCAGGCCAGTGTGGCACAAGGCAAGTGAGTCCAGAGAACACGAGGCTTGCCA
>NW_027398797.1:0-9900 GCF_003265705.2 Callorhinus ursinus | reverse complement strand
TATAAAATATTCATGAAAGAAATTGAAGAAGACACAAAGAAATGGAAAAACGTTCCATGCTCATGGATTGGGAGAACAAACATTGTGAAGGTGTCAATGCTACCTAGAGCAATCTACACATTCAATGCAATCCCCATCAAAATACCATCCACTTTCTTCAAAGAAATGGAACAAATAATCCTAAAATTTGTATGGAACCAGAAGAGACCCCGAATAGCCAGAGGAATATTGAAAAAGAAAAGCAAAGCTGGCGGCATCACAATTCCGGACTTCCAGCTCTATTACAAAGCTGTCATCATCAAGACAGTATGGTACTGGCACAAAAACAGACACATACATCAATGGAACAGAATCGAGAGCCCAGAAATGGACCCTCAACTCTATGGTCAACTCATCTTTGACAAAACAGGAAAGAATGTCCAATGGCAAAAAGACAGTCTCTTCAACAAATGGTGTTGGGAAAATTGGACGGCCACATGCAGAAGAATGAAACTGGACCATTTCCTTACACCACACGCAAAAATAGACTCCAAATGGTTGAAAGACCTAAACGTGAGACAGGAGTCCATCAAAATCCTACAGGAGAACACAGGCAGCAACCTCTTCGACCTCAGCCGCCGCAACTTCTTCCTAGAAACATCGCCAAAGGCACGGGAAGCCACGGCAAAAATGAACTATCGGGATTTCATCAAGATAAAAAGCTTTTGCACAACAAAAGAAACAGTCCACAAAACCAAAAGACAACCGACAGAATGGGAGAAAATATTTGCAAATGACATATCAGATAAAGGGCTAGTATCCAAAATCTATAAAGAACTTATCAAACTCAACACCCAAAGAACAAATAATCCAATCAAGAAATGGGCAGAAGACATGAACAGACATTTTTCCAAAGAAGACATCCAAATGGCCAACAGACACGTGAAAAAGTGCTCAACGTCGCTCGGCATCAGGGAAATCCAAATCACAACCTCAATGAGATACCACCTCACACCAGTCAGAATGGCTAAAATTAACAAGTCAGGAAACGACAGATGTTGGCGGGGATGTGGAGAAAGGGGAACCCTCCTACACTGTTGGTGGGAATGCAAGCTGGTGCAGCCACTCTGGAAAATAGTATGGAGGTTCCTCAAACAGTTGAAAATAGAGCTACCATACGATCCAGCAATTGCACTACTGGGTATTTAACCCAAAGATACAAATGTAGGGATCCGAAGGGGTACGTGCACCCCAATGTTTATAGCAGCAATGTCCACAATAGCCAAACTGTGGAAAGAGCCAAGATGTCCATCGACAGATGAATGGATAAAGAAGATGTGGTGTATATATACACAAAGGAATATTATGCAGCCATCAAAAGGAATGAGATCTTGCCATTTGCAACGACATGGATGGAACTGGAGGGTGTTATGCTGAGTGAAATAAGTCAATCAGAGAAAGACATGTATCATATGACCTCACTGATATGAGGAATTCTTAATCTCAGGAAACAAACTGAGGGTTGCTGGAGTGGTGGGGGGTGGGAGGGATTCGGTGGCTGGGTGATAGACATTGGGTAGGGTATGTGCTATGGTGAGCACTGTGAATTGTACAAGACTGATGAATCACGGATCTGTACTTCTGAAACAAATAATGCAATATATGTTAAGAAAAAAAAAAGAAGAAGAAGATAGCAGGAGGGGAAGAATGAAGGGGAGTAACTTGGAGGGGGAAAGGAACCATGAGAGACGATGGACTCTGAAAAACAAACTGAGGGTTCTAGAGGGGAGGGGGGGTGGGGGGATGGGTTAGCCTGGTGATGGGTATTAAAGAGGGCACATTCTGGGTGGAGCACTGGGTGTTATGCACAAACAATGAATCATGGAACACGACATCAAAAACTAATGATGTAATGTATGGTGATTACCATAACAATAAAAAATTATTTAAAAAAACCCTAATGACGTAATGTATGGTGATTAACATAACATAATAATAAAAAAATAAAATGTTCCAGAGGATCCGTGCAACATTTTCAAGAGATTTGGTCACTTTATAAAAAAAAGAAGATATTACACTAATAAGGCTTATTTGTTATGTTAGGTTACATAGGAAGCAGTGTCAAATAAATGATACTAAGCACTCTTAGATTATATTTATATAGAAATATGTTTTTAAAATGAGTGTTCTAGAAATTGTATGAAACTCCTAGAAATCTGTTATGTCCTGATATATTACTACCTTGAACTGTTGTGTTTCATAGAAATAACCAATTTCCTTGTAAATTACATTGTAATGATCTCTCATCAGGTCTTTAAGCATGGCCGTTTTTAAGTCTTTTATAATTTACAGGAAGTTATAGGTTTACTCAGATGCTTTTACAGAGCTTTCTGCAAATGTGCTTCATCTACAGTAAGACTGATGGAAAGAACTCTTGAATATAGGTTTCTGATAACCTTAAGAGCATAAAACTGAACTGGGTTAGAATTTCTGGAGCTAATTTGGATTCAAGCAAAACAAGAATTAATCATTTGGAACTCAATGAATAGAGGATGATTATAATTTTTATAAAATTTTTGAGACACTGATTATTAAATGCTTTTTTCCAGTATAAAGAAGCTATTTTCTTTTCAGCTATAACTTAAAGCAGTTGGACAAAATATACCTTTATATACCTTTGTGAACAAACTGGAACATTTATCTTTTCCTCCCTACCTGGTCTGTCCAGAATTTTAAAACTTTCAGGGAGTATTCTTATATTTTCATGATGATATGTTTATTTGCATAAATTTAGTAAGAATCTGCTCTCCTTGTAACAGGACACAATTGGAAACACTGGTTATATTACCAAGGCTTTGACTGAAATGTCATATTCGAGAGGAGACATGCACAGACTCATATAGGACTAGACTGCTTTAAGGAACTCAGGTAGACTTTATGGAGCCAATAAAGCCCCTTGGAAAAACAGCCCAAAACTTGTATCTGAGTCTATAAGCAAGGCAGGTGGCTTTTATACACTGTAGACAAAGAGACAGAAATTCATGATGAATTAACAGGATAAAGAAAACAGATGTTTGGGAGCTTTAATTAGTAAGGAATCCTAGGAAACTTTTCTCTTAAGCTATGACTTACAGCAATTTGATAATCAGGCCAAGTTAAAAAAACAAAAACAACAACAACAACTCTATTTCACAAATAAATTAGTCTTAATTTGGCTGTCCTTGGTAAAAATGGGGGTGATTATAGAAAGAAAAATTATGTTTCAATAACACAACCTTGTGGATATTAGATTCTAACAGAGTTCACTATAAACGGGACAAAATCCTAATTTCTTCTAGTTTCCCCCAAAGCCTGGCTACAATTCTCCAAACTAATGTTTTCCACTTTTTCCCACCCTTTTGGCTTGGAATCATTGGATCACTAAAAGTACCCTTTTTCCTGAAGCCCTGCAAATTGCATATGCACAACTTGATGGACACTTCAGAGAAATCACCACAACAGCTCATGTATAGACAATCTTCGTGCCTGTTTCTCTCTGGGCCACTCAAAATATCACCAGGGAGGGGTGCCTGGGTCCTTCAGATGGTTAAGCATCTTCCTTTAGCTCAGGTCATGATCTCCAGGTCCTGGAATCGAGTCCCATGTCCAGCTCCCAGCTCAGCAGGGAGTCAGCTTCTCCGTCTCCCTCTGTTTCTGCCTCTCCCCCTGCTTGTGGTTTCTCTGTCTCTCAAATCAATCAATCAATCAATCAATCTTACAAAGAAAATCACCAGGGACACCTAAATTACAAGCCAAGAAAATCTGTCAGACTGCCATTACCTACTCTTCCTCTGTCTAAAGACGCTTTAAGAGCAACATCTAAAAATTCTCTCGACTGGTTACCCTCAGAACTCAGAAACTGGTTTCTAATTTGAGCCAATCATTAACCATTATTTTGCTTTTATTGCCATAGGATTGACTCTTTTTTTTTAAAGATTTATTCATTTATTTTAGAGAGAGAGACAGAGACAGCAAGCGGGGGGAGGGGCAGAGGGAGAGGGAGCATCTCAAGCAGACTCCCTGCTGAGCATAGAGGCTGACATGGGGCTCCATTCTAGGACCCTGAGATCATGACCTGAGCCAAAACTGAGCAGGATGCTCAACTGAGTAGGATGCCACCCAGGTGCCCCTGATTTGCCTCTTATTACCTATCATTTGAAGCAGAGGCCTGCCTTTGAGAACACAGCTGCATCACCTCCTCCTGAAGTGAATTTGATTGAACTGACCCACTGTCAGAACTAAGAGACTGGTTCAAGGAGATGAAACAATCTATCAGCTCAACTTTGAATGTGTGAAAACCCCCCAGGAAAGTTTCAGAGGAAGAAACTGTATTGACCAAAGGCAGGCCACCCACAAATGTGGACCAAAAATCTGGGCTTAACGTGGCTGGGTGACTAAACTAAACTTTCTCGCCGCCAGAGCAAAACCACAAGCCTCTTACATCAGCTATTTTGCAACTTGTTCTGCTCTCACGGACTGACAGGACCGCAAGAGAAATGGAGATGTAAGGACATTAACACTAGCAATGGCAAAGGTCATGGAACACTCCAGACTTTGAAAATCACAGGTTCCAACCTAACCTTGTCTATAAACCACACTGGTCTTTTTATTTCATATGGCAGCAAAAGCATAGAAAGGGGTCCCACCTGAAGTGGTCCCGCCCAAGTCCATCACGACCGTATGGACTTGGATACCTGACTCCTCTGGGACCGAGCACTCCACTCTCAATGCCCATCATATTACACCTGTCATAAAATCGTGCCACACAAACATGCCTGTTGAAAAATCATAGAAAATCTGCTGATACATCAGAATTCCAAGTTCTTTTCAGCATTAAGGACCTTATTCCCAAATTTCAGAGATTGTGAATTAGAAAAGGCAATCCTAAAACTCTCTCTGGTAATGGAACAAAGTTCAGGGCCACTATGCTAGCTTTGAGAATACTCCAGTCGGAAGGTAACAGCTCAGCCTCCACGGGAATCCCAATCCCCAAATCATCACGTCCTAGGGACAGGGTCTTCCCAGCAGGGGCGCTTGCCCAATCATCAGTGAAAAATGTTGCTTTTGGGTAAACCCGTGAGACACATAATATCTAACTTAAATCTGTTTTTTTAAAAAAAGGACTAATATTTTCCAACAGATGAATGAAACACAGACATTTGATTGGGTTGGTCAATTTCGAGGGTTGTGGGACTGGTTTCACGAGGTGTGGGGAAATGTGTTCTTTTCTGTTTATTCATCCTCATGCTTCCCCCCACAAATGTTTTGAGTATAGATGATACCCAATGTTACATTAGTTTCAGGTGCACAACACAGTAATTTGCCAACCCCATACAGTCAGCTATGCTCACCACAGGGGTAGCTCTTGTCTGTCAGTCTCTCACGGTACAAGCACAACGCGCTGACAACACCATCGGCGATATTCCTTATGCTGTACCTTTTATTCCTGTGACTTATTCTCCATAACTGGAAGCCTGTACCCCTTTTACTCACCCTCATTCTAATCTGTGCTCTCTTCACTGTTTGCAGATTTCCTACCACTCATTTATTAACGGGATTTCTCTCTCTACAGCCGCCAGCTCAGCTAGTAGTCTATAAAACTTCCAGGAGAGTTTTAGAGAAAGAAACTGTGGGGTCCAGGGAGGACACCCCAAAATGTGCCACAGTGGTACATTGATTATCTGGAATCGAAGCTACTTGGGAAACAGCTGGTGCGAGGACACCCAGACTGTCCTCTGTCCCCCGAAAGCAGGAAACGAGTCTCCCGTATGAGAGGTACCCTCCCTGTACTACGAAGTAAAAAGACATCCTTAGCTACACAGATGGGACTTCAAAGCTCAGAAAGCTGTGGAAACAAACCTTGTGGCTTTTTTACTAATCTACAACCTCAGCCCAAATTCCACTTAGAATTCCTGTGATTTAAAGCTCTCACACGTCTGTTTTCTCTATCCTGTCAATTTCTCACAGATTATTGTCTTTGTTTAAAATTTATAACATCTGCCAAAACAAACAAAACAACTCTGCCTGCCTTGGTAATTTCTTTGGGCCTCTGTGCCTGTGTAATGAAACTTTGTGGGGTTTTTTTCCTCCCGTTAATCTGTCTCATGTCAATTAAATTCTTAAACCAGTTGGAAGAATTTTGGAGGAAATAAGATGATTTCTTCCTCCCTACAAACCATTACATTTTTAACTATAAAGAAGTTTGTGTATTAAAAACAGAAAGAGGGGCACCTGAGTAGCTCAGTGGGTTAAGCATCTGACTTCAGCTCAGGTCATGATCTCAGGGCCCTGGGATGGAGCCCTGCATCAGGCTCCCTGCTCAGTGGGGAGTCTGCTTCTCCCTCTGCCCCTCCCCCATTCATACTCTCTCTCTCTCACAAATAAATAAAATCTTAAGAAAACAGAAAGAATCACACCTCAGCATATGCAAGTAAATTTTATTTATTATTTATTTATTTTTAAAAATATTTTATTTATTTATTTGAGAGAGAAAGAAAGATTGGTGGGGAGGGGCAGAGGGAGAGAGAGAGAGAGAAGCAGACTCCCTGCAGAGCAGGGAGCCTGACGCGGACTCAATCCCAAGACCCAGAGATCGTGACCTGAGCCAAAGGCAGATGCTTAACTGACGGAGCCACACAGGCGCCCCATATTTTAAAAGGTGAAACTTTCTGCAACCTTTGAAAGCATGAAAATTCAGAAGTCATGAAGCAGGTGACTCACACAACGCTGATTAGAGCAGGGAGTAAGGAGGTAGCGATGTCTCCAGTGTGAAAGTCATGGAATCAAATCATAAGTGCGATCTTCAGTGATTCAAGTGTTTCAGCCACACAGTAAGGTGTGGTCAGCTTTAAAATAAAATTCGTTTTCCAGACATTCTGTCCCCAATCAAGGCCTTCTTTGCATCCTCAGCTCACATGACAGGAAAGCGGGCCATGGTGGCGATTCCACACTGGTTGTCCCGGTCCTTGGCCAACAGCATGTAGCCTTGAGTGCCCCGGTCCGTGCCCCAGCTGGAAGAAGACGGCGTTTGCCAATTATTACAAACAATCCAACACATTTCTCTTCATGAACAATCACACCTGGTACTGAGCAGAGCACCAGAGGCCAGCACAGATTCCGGAAGAATCCGGAGAGGCCGTTCCTGTCCATGTTTGAGTTCTAACCCAGCACACAATACTTCTATCCCAGACCTTTCACAAAACTGCAGCGTAAGCAGGAAAAGGAAACTCTTGGGGCCAGATGTGTTTCGGAAATTAAAAAAAAAAATGCAATTTAGAAATGCAACGGTACCAAAACTATCGCAGGACCCTAGCAAGCTTGAGATAGTACCTTACTGTGGTCACCACGTGAATATGTCTGTGTTCCAACCAAGTGGGGTAAACACTTCTGGGATTTCAGAAGTGTGCTCAAGGGTTGGGGGATCTGCCTCCAAACACTGATTCCAAATCCTTTTCGATTTCCAAGATAAGTATTCTTGGTTTTTTATACCTGTTCTTGACATTCCAGTATTTTTGGTTCTCGGGTTCTTCTCCTTGAGAGCCATAGCCACCCACCAGAATACCGTGATCCAGGTCTTCACTGCTGCAGTTTGGATCATGATAAATGCCTGGAAAGTAAAATCCAATATTGGGGTGAGGGTTCCCACGTGACATGTGATAGTAACCCAGCGAATCAACCATGGTAAGGGAGACGTATCAAAATTCAGTTGTGATATAAATCCAGATAAGATTTAAAAGTCAGGTGGTTTTGTTTAGCTAGAGTAGAGGTTTAGGCCCTCATCTAATGCTAGCAGAAATACCAATTGTCATAATCTCATTTGTAAACAATAGTCAAGTGGCATAAAAAAACACCTGCCACAACCTTATGATTCTCCTTAAGGGATGTGAGCCTAGGGAAACAGCAGAGAACATAAAATTACTTGGGCCAAGGGCTTCTTTCCAGTGTTAAGTTCAGTAGTAACATTCTTTAAAATTTTTCAAGGTCTAACAATTGGAAAAAAGTAAAGCGAGCTATACCAATCAAATTATGTAGCCATTTAAATATATTTATAATGTGTTTAAAATCATGGGAATTTGGGTCAAGTCATGGCAAGCGGAAAGAGCGGGCAGAAATATTACGTGTACAGGATGAACAACTGTTAAATCCACACCACCCCCCCCAAATTCTACATTGAATTCTGCATACCAAAGTGTCACACTTGCTGTATGTTAGCGTGGTTTTCCAATTTTCCTACCTGTATTTCTACATAGACAAATGCTTACCTTCTTTATAGAACCGGAAGGGATCCAGGCTTGCCCGGATAGCAGCCGAGACGGGCCCCACAGCTGCCACGGCCACCAGAAGGGACGCCACCTGCTGAGGGATGTTCACGAGGCCAGTGACGTTGGCAGCAGAAGAGTCGGGCATGTATTCGCAGGATCCGTCCTTTCAAAGGGAAAGGGGAAGAGACTTGATTGCTACCATCCACCTCCTGGGGAACATGAGTTCAAGACAGCTTACAGGTAAGGGATTTCCAAGCCAAATTTGTCGTAACGCATCCCAGGAGCTGAAATGCTGGTGGTTGTTTTGAAACTGAAAAACTACCGTGTGTGCATTCAATGAATTATTCTGGGTCTACGTGTCCTTAAGAATGTTTTCACTCGGGAGAAATCTGTATGCTCTATAGAACGCTGTGCATGTCTCCCTGTAGCATAGAAATAAAAACAGCCCCGTGGTAACCATCTAGGCAGAGAACCGTGCCCGGCTAATATAGTTTAACGAGAGTTCTGACAGCTTCCAGCTGTAGAGTCCACCATTTAAAATGCAAATATTAAATATGGTATCTGTTTTCTTCAAAAGCATGCAACTCTGAGAGCAGAGCTAGAATGATAACAGGTGAGGAGCTCCACTTACCTGTGCACAATATGGATCAGATTCCTCTGAGTCCAGGCCTCCGTTGTTCCGAACATGCTGGAAGGCATAATCCATCAGGCCACCATGGCAGCCCTCGTTGCCTTGAGACAAAGAGCAGTCCAGCAGGTTCTGCTCAGTGACACGAGTTTGCCAGTTTTCCGGAACATCCGTCCTTCGAAGGCACCAGCTGCACTAAAAGCCCAACCAGAAGCACACTGACCATTATAAAGCTCTGAGTCTAAACTGGAATGAAACTAAAAATGTAGTGAAATCTAATCACCTGCCTTTTTCTGCAAAGAAGGGAAACAGGACTGAGAAAGATATGCAGGAAAGTGGGAGATGGTGGGCAGGTCTCCAAGATGGGTCTGTGCATCAGTCTGAATTCTCCAGAGACACAGAGCCAATAGGATTCAAGCCCCCTAACCCACACAGACACACAGACACACAGACACACACAGACACACACACACACACACCCTTTGCCACAGCCTTGAGGCAGAATTCCTTCTTCCCCCGGAAATCCCAGGTTTGTTCCTAAGACCTTTAACTGATCGGTGAGGCTGGAGGGGTTCAGGACACGCTCCCCCAGAATATGCCGCGTTGGCATACCGGTTATTTTCAGCTGAGGGCACATGAGAAGCAGCAGAGGTAGAAACGGCTCTCTGACATCCCCTTTCCGAAAGCAGGTCATAACATTTCCCCCGAGAAAGGGGTTCTCCCCTGAGAAAGGAACCAGCAAGAGAACATCCTGATCACCAGAGGCCGGGAGTGCACACCCAACCGCATCTGTGCAAACACACTTCCCAAATAACCCTGATCTTCCCTTCCTTCCACCTCCTGCCCCCACAGGTATCTCCTCGTCCTTCCCCACAACTTACTGCCCTTTGTCCTGTCATTTCTCTACAAACCTATCATTTCTCTGTCTAGAATGTATAGGAGCTTCCAGCTCTGATCACTTCTTTGGGTCTTCCTTCTCTCATGAAGGCTCCC
>NW_027398796.1:9437-9900 GCF_003265705.2 Callorhinus ursinus | reverse complement strand
CTTCTCAAGTGGATGATCTCCAATATGTACAGAAACTATGACACAGACAACGTGAGAAGAGTGGGGATAGAACTAGGATAATCCATGCCATTAAAGGAGCAGAAGAAAGAATGTGTCAATAGCAGGGTACTGGCTGGCAAGAAATACAGACAAACTGAATGCAGTGAATGGAATTAGCAATGCCTATTCAATCATGGCCTGAATCAGTCACCTTCCTTAGTGAACGGCCCCACTCTGAATATAAGTTGGCATCTCTGATTTTCTCCTGGCAGAAACACAGCATGGTCATGCTCTAATCTCTTTGATCAGAACTGTATCAGGACATTTGGATACGTAGAGCGCTGAAATGAACATGGCCTCTGCCACAAACACATAATTCACAACTAAAGACAATTAAAAAGTGTAAGAAAGGTCTATAGAGTTCTGATTTCCCAGTCATACTTTCTGTGAGGCTGCTGTGGAT
>NW_027398796.1:0-9427 GCF_003265705.2 Callorhinus ursinus | reverse complement strand
GTCACTTGTGAAGTCAGAAATAAAACAGGGATGCAGTACCTAACTTCTTTCCTGAGAATATGGCCCCTTCACATCCAGAAGTTTAGTGTTTCCAGAGTCATCAGCGAACAAAAATGTCCAGCTACAGATCTTGGAGAGCATGATATTTCCCTGACAGGAATCCAGCCATTATGTCTCTTTGCTTTTTGGTTCTTGCTCTCTCTGATCCTCAGCTTCTCTGGCTTTTGAACACAGCTTCCTGGCCCAAGGGTTGCCTGCTCCTTCTCCTGTCATACCTACTAGCTCAGGAGAAAGTCCCTGACTTCAGTCCTTTTGTTTTTCCAGCCTTAATTCTTAATGAATGGTCATATAGACCAATTCCCTGACCTCTGCAGAGTCCACGGGCAGCTTCCATGTCAGCATCTTCCAGTGCCCCATCCTCCCAGAACTCTGCACAATCTTCATAGACATCCTGCGGTACCAGCCCTGTCTCCTTGTCCTACACACATCCTAGTGCTGGCCGCCAGGTCTCAGGAAGGCAAAGCCTACTCAGCCAGCTTGCAGCCTCAGTGTCCAAAGAAGACACCTGCCCACTCCACATTATGATAGCCTCAAGTTTAACATAACCAGGTACCTGAGGGGAATTTCCACTGGAGAACATGTAAGAAAAGAGGCTTAGAATGAAGGGATTCTTTGTCACTGTAAGATCTGGCAAAATCATACTACCAGGAAAAATATTTTACACAGTAATTTTTAAGTTTTGACAATTTATTGAAAGGAAGTGGTAGTTTTTCTCTCATTGAAGATTATGCAGTGACATACTCGTTGGCAAGCTTATTCTTTAATTTTAAACATTGTCTTTCTGACTCATCTTCTTAACTCCTTCCCTGACCTCCACCTTCTTCATTCTCTCTAAAATGTTAGAAGTCTCCTGCTCTAAACCCTATAGTTCTCTACCTACCATAAAAACCTACTTAGAACTGTGTACATCAGATGTATACAGTTCAATAACAGATCAAAAGTGAACATGCACATGTAACCACCACCAGATTTACCTTTTGTTTATCTTTGAGGCGACTTTCCTTCATCCTTTGTACAGATTTTGTGAAAAAATCAGTAACACGTTTTGGAAATAGCCAGATATTTAGCATTTCAAAAACTGGGGCAAGGAATGGAAACAGTACTATAAGGGAAAAAAAGCAATGGAAATATCAGTGAAAATGAAATATTTCCCTGGGGCAATTCTAATGTGGTCTACCAACCTGAGGATTAAAAGATACCAGGATTCATTCGTATCAGGAGTTATTCCCTTTATGACCTTTACTAGAAGTGGCTGAGTCGGAGCAAGTCACACATATGTGCCACCCCTAGAACAGCCAGATCAGTGTCTCCTGCCACATCTTTAGAGTGACCAAAGGAACAAGATTACATTCCTGGATCTCTTAGCCTTTTATTTTTGGACTAGAGTCTCAATAAAATCAATTATATTTCATACACTGTGATAAAAAATTCCAAAAGTGAAATTAGGAATATAACTCCTTTACAGTAACATCAAGAAGAACAGAATACTTAGGAATAGCTTTAACAAAAGAAGTACTTATACTCTGAAAACCACAAATATTGTTGAAATAAATTAAAGATTTAAGTAAATGGAAAAACATCCAATGATCATGGATTAGAACTTAATATTGTCAAAATGGCAATACTCCTCAAACTGATCTACAAATGAATGTACTCCTTATAAGAATCCTAGCTGGCTTCTGTGTAGAAATTGACACACTGAAATTAAAATTCATATGGAGGGGCGCCTAGGTGGCTCAGTCGTTAAGCATCTGCCTTTGGCTCAGGTCCTGATCCCAGGGTGCTGGGATGGAGCCCCATATCGGGCTCCCTGCTCAGCGGGAAGTCTGCTTCCCCTCTCCCACGACCCCTGCTTGTGTTCCCTCTCTCACTGTGTCTCTCTGTCTACGGCCATACCACCCTGAACGCGCCTGATCTTGTCTGTCAAATAAATCAATAAAATCTTTAAAAAAATAAATAAAATAAAATAAAATAAAATTCATATGGAATGTAAGGGACCCAGAATGACCAAAACAATCTTGGGGGGAAAAAAAAGAATAAAATTGTAGAACTCCAACTTCCAGTTTCAAAAATTACCACAAAGCTATAATGATCAAGACAGTGTGGTCCAGGCATAAGGAGAGACATATAGATCAATGGAATTGAATTTGGAGTTCAAAATTATACCCATGTGTTTATGGTCAACTGAATTTTTAGAAGGTTTCCAATACCATTCAATGGAATAAAAATAGTCTTTTCAATAAATGTTACTGGGACAAGTCACATGACCTCAGAAATTAGAATACATTCTTAAATATGACACTAAAATCACAGATAAAAATGGAAAAATACATAAATCGTACATCGTCAAAATTAAAAATTTTGTGCTACAAAGAACACTATGAAGAAAGTGAAAAGACACCTATAGAATGGGAGAAAAAATTTTCAAATCATATATCTTAAGGGTCTTTTATCTAGAAGATGCAGACAACTCTTTGAACTCAAAAACAGAGAAACAATTGAACCAGAAATGGGCAAGAATTTGAATACATATTTAGCTAAAGAAGTTATGCACCCCAATGTTCAAAGCAGCAACGTCCACAATAGCCAAACTGTGGAAGGAGCCAAGATGACCTTCAACAGATGAATGGATAACGAAGATGTGGTTCATATATCCAATGGAATATTACTCAGCCATCAGAAAGGATGAATATCTACCATTTACATTGACATGGATGGAACTGGAGGGTATTATGCTAAGTGAAATAAGTCAATCAGAGAAACACAATTATCATACGGTTTCACTCGAATGTGGAACGTAAGAAATAGTACAGAGAACAACAGGGGTGGGGGGGAACTGAATGGAAAGAATTCAGAGAAGGAGACAAACCATATGAGACTCTTCACTTCAAGAAACAAACTGAGGGTTGTGGAAAGGAATGTGGGTGGGGGGATGGGGTAACTGGGTGATGGGCATTAAAGAGGGCACCTGATATGATTAGAATTGGGTGATATACTCAACTAATGAATCACTGAATATTATATCAAAAACAAATGATGCACTATACCTTGGATAATTGAATTTAAATAAAAAATTAAATTTAAAAAAGAAGTAATGAAATAGGCGACAAGCATATAAAAAGTTGCTCAACCTCACTAGTCATTGCAAATGCAAAACAAAACCACAATGGGATACCCTTCACACTCATTAAGATGGCCATCATCAAAAAGATAGACAAATGTAGACCAACTGTTGGCAAGGATAAGCAGAAACCAGAACCCTCATGTTTAACTGGTGGGGATGTAAAATGATGTCATTATTGTGGAAAACAGTTGGGCAGTTCCTTATTAAATTAAACACGCTATACCTTAGCAACATAGCAAGTTACAATGCAAAGCATTGTACAAACAGCAAAGTTACTTCACAATTCCATCTCAGAATACACACCCAGAAGAATTAAAAACAGGTATTCAAACAAAAACTTGTGCATGAATGTGGATAGCAGTACTATTCACAATAGCCAAGAGTTGGAAACAACCCAAATGTCCCTCAAAAGATGGAAGGATAAACAAAATGCAATAAGTCCATACAGTGGAATATTGTTCTGCCATAAAAAGAAAGTTCTGATGCATGATGCAACATGGATGAACCTTGAAAACGTTATGCTAAGGAAGGAAGGCAGCCACAAAGATCACATGTTATATGATTCTATCTGTATGAAGAGTCCAGAAGAGGCAAATCTATCAGACAGAAAGCAGATTAGTGGTTGCTTAGGTCTAAGGAAAGTAGGTAGTGATAGTAAAGAAGTACAGGATTTCTGTGTTGACAACAATATTCCAACAATTGAGTGCAGTAAAAGTTACACATATCTTTGAATGCACCAAGCAGAGTTTTCAGTTTCCTTGAGTTATAAGAGACATACAGTATTATATAAGATAAGGTGTACTGCATATACTTGACATACATATATAAAAATGATTACCACAATAAGATTAGTTAACATGCATCATCTCGTACAGTTATAAAAACAAAATTTTCTGCCACTATGATGACAATTTACAAATACATCATACAGTGGTGTTAACTATAGTCATCGTGTTGTATTTACCAGTCCAGTAGTCCTCTATCTTATAACTAAAAGTACGTACCTTTGGTCACCTTCATTCAAGTCCCATCCCCCAATCCCTGCCTCTGATAACCACATCCGATCTCCTTTTTGTATGACTTTGTTTCTTGTATTGTTTTTTATTCCACGTGTAATTGAAGTCAAACAATATTTGTCTTTCCCTGTCTCACTCATTTCATTTAATAATGCCCTCAGGATCCATCCATTTTGTCCAAATACAGAATTTCCTTCCATTTTTATGGCCGAATAAGATTCCATGGTATATACATACCACATTTTCATTATCCATTCCTTGGACAATGAACAGTCAGACTGTAAAAATTGAATTGTACATTTTAAAAGGAGGACATAGTCTCTCGTGGTTTGTCTCCCCCTCTGATTTCCCCCTCTTCATTTTTCCCTTCCTTCTCCTAATGCCCTCCGTGCTATTCTTTATGTTCCACAAATCAGTGAAACCATATGATAATTGACTTTCTCTGCTTGACTTATTTCACATGATGAGTATTAAGGAGGGCATGTATTGCATGGAGCACTGGTGTTACACACAAACAATGAATCATGGGACACTACCTCAAAAACTAATGATGTACTGTATGGTGACTAACATAACATAATAAAAAATAAATTTAAAAAAGGGGGACATATATGTTATATGAAGTTATATCTCAGTAAAATTGTTGTAGAAAGGTAGGAAGGGAAGAAGTGAGGGAAGAAGGAAGGAAGGAAAAAGAGAAAACTAGTACTGTACGTACATAATGAGAAGACAAATGGATTAAAGAAATCAAATTTTAAGAGCTTCTTAGTATTTTCCACAAAGGGATCCTGTGGGTTGCTGAGGGAATCAATGTTCACTCCAAACGATGTGCTGGTAATCACATCTATGCTGTAGGCCCCGAAGATGCTTAGTAGAGAAAGAAAGATGTAGATAATTAAAAGCGATACCTTTTTACTGTTCTTATCAAACACATGACACAGGAAGTACATATAGATTCCAATGACCAGGCAAGACAAGAGCCACACTTTCAGAACCACCTGCTACATCATCTGAAGAGTCTATATGCCACCACACTCACTCACGAGGTGCTCAGGAGGTGCCACTGATGCAGCTGGCCTTGCGCTAGGGGTCATGGGGACACTGCAACATGTTAGACACACCTCTGAGCACAAGGAGCTCAGTCATGGAGGGTTAGAGACCAAGAGCTGGACATATTACAGTAGCGTGTTTTGAGTATGGGCAGTAGAAGGTGGATTAGCACTGTGTCTGAGAAGGACAAATGGTGGAATAATTAACCCTTCCTCAGGGCCAAGTAGGTGAAATTGATTGGGATCTCCTCTCACCACAGTATCTATGCTTAGAGCTGATTCCTCTTCAGCACATGATAAAACACCAACACCCTGTTCTGTGCTGCCAAGAACACCATCCCTTCTTCTCTACATCCCTGCTAAGGCTCCTGAAAGACCCACTCTGTCTCATCTCCGTCAATCTGAGATTATCCTTTGGACTCACTCATTTCCGTAAAATATAAGAACAAGAATGTTCCTAGTGTAAAAAAAGATATTAAATTACACCAAAATTGACTTAGGGGATGCCATAGCTAAGCGATCATATGCCACTAGTTTCCTAGGACAGTCCCAATGTACATCTGTTCATCCTACATAATTAAAATATATTCCAGGGAGGGCAAAAAAAAAAATGGTCACCTTACCCATCCCATGAGCAGGGCCTTCTCTCTTTTGAGATTGAAAGAACAGCTGGTCATAAGAATTAATATTTAGTGTTCTGCTAATATCCTCAACAAATCAGGAAGGGGGTTAAGTTGTTCCAAGTTCCACATGTTAATGTTCCTCCCCCCCCACCAGTATGTACCAAGTGGCTTCCCCTCCCATCATTCCATACTCTCTACATTCAAAGATTTGCTACAGTTATGTGTCTTCTTTTCAAATAATGTATTTCTGTCTTCCAGAATATCCAAGGTGACAACTAAGCAGATGAATTAATCCTCCCTCATGTACACAAAAGAAGACCCTTTCTCTCCTGGCTGCTCTGCCTTTTTAGGTGAGTAGCCTCTTCTTGGCTGGCCCATTGGGGTTGTAACATCATACACCTACCTCAGCTTGTTCACTGAGTAACTCAACAGTGGGAATTTGGCTCTGTGGCAGCAGCTGGAAAGTGTTGTGACAGAGTCAGAAACCCAGCAGCTGCACTCCTACTTACTCTTTCAAGTTGATGCGCTTGCCTTTCTCTGCCTCCTTCCTCAGGTTCCTCACCAACACATCTCCGTACTGGCCAATGATGGAGAACATCTACACACAAAATACAACACCACCTGAAGTTAAATCTGAGAATCAAGTCCTAGGATGACATGGCTTTCACAAGCATGGAGCAGTGATTTGTAATAACAAATCTTATCATGTCTCTTGTAGGACATGAAAAGACCATTTTTAGGAAGCCCCAAATCAGCAGCCTACCCTTTAGAGACGGACTGTGATTTTATTTCCTACCTGCCCCCAGATGCATTCCTTAACTTTCTCATTGAAGATCACTCTTTTCTTACCTCCTTGAGCTTTCCGCTAGTGAAGGCTGGAGACAGCAATGTTCGTATTCTCTTCCATTCTTCATCCTCAGATATAGAGATTGCACTTTTCATAAATCCCACCGGACCAAGAGGCTAGAAACAAAGAAAAACACAATTTGCCTTACATAAGTTTTGGAGGTCTCAAAGGTTGTGGAAAATTTGTTAAACAGGCAGAAATTATTCAACAAATATTTAGTGATTATCAACTTAGTAGTAGGCCCTACGGTAGGTGATTAACAGATACTTATCCCAAATGCCTAGCCTCCCGCAAGGCTGAGGACACATCCAGCCACCTGATGTGTTTTCCAGCCTTTATATTCCATCTCTTTTCAACATAAATGTGGTATGGGAAAATTTGGCAGGGAAACTACTCCTCCAGGGGAATACAGAGGATTAACACCTAGTGCATTCTCCTAAGCTGTGCAGAGTAGAATTGGATTGGTAGAAGGCAGCCAGATAGCCTGGAAAACTGTATGTTGCCTCAGACCAGTTCTGCCTTTACATATACCCACAGCATGAGAAATGGATGTCTTGATACGGTGATTTTTTTAAAAAAATTGTAGTTAACACTAAAAAGATGAGGAATCCAGTTGCTCTTGTGAAGAAATGATACAGTAACATGGAAGTCTCTTGTCCCTGTATTTTCCCCAAAGGGACATAAGGAAAAAGAGAAACAATTCTCTCTTCAATATATCATCTTGGGACTGGCCTAGCAAGCCACCCAGTTTGAATATTTCTTCCATTTTCCAAAACTATATTTTGTTTTAAAATGGATATCTCCATGGCTAAAGTTAACAACTCAGGGAACAACAGATGTTGGCCACGATGCAGAGAAAGGGAACCCTCATACACTGTTGGTGGAAATGCAAACTGGTGCAGCCACTATGGAAAACAGCATGGAGGTTCCTCAAAAACTTAAAAATAGAGCTACCCTACAACCCAGGAATTGGACTACTAGGTATTTATCAGAAGGATACAAACATAGTGATTTTAAGGGGCACATACACCCCAGTGATTATAGCAGCAATGTTCACAATTGCCAAAATATGGAAAGAGCCCAGATGTCCATTGACAGATGAACAGATAACCTAAGACATGGTATATATATATATATATATATATATAATGGAATATTACTTAGCCATTAAAAAGAATGATATCTTGCCATTTGCAACAACATGGATGGAACTAGAGGGTATCATGCTAAGCGAAATAAGTTAACCAGAGAAAGCCAATTATCATATGATTTCACTCCTATGTGGAATTTAAGAAACAAAACAGATGAACATAGGAGAAGGGAAGGAAAAATAAAATAAGATGACAACAGAGAGGGAGGCAAACCACAAGACACACTTAACTGTAGGGAACAAACTGAAAGTTGCTGCCAGGGAGGTGGCTAAAGGAATGGGGTAACTGGATGATGGGCATTTAGTAATGAAGTAATGAGCACTGGGTGTTGTATGTAACTGATGAATCACTGAATTCTACCTGTGACACTAATAATACAGAACATGTTAATTAAATTTAATTTAAATTAAAAAAATTTTTGTCATATGTGTGTTTTATTTTTATTTTTCCCCATATAGCTTTTTACTTTTTTTATTATGTTCAGTTAGTCACTGTATAGTACATAATTAGTCCTTGATGCAGTGTTCAGTGATTCATTAGTTAACTATAACACCCAGTGCTCACCACAGCACGTGCCCTCCTCAAAATAAAAAATAAAATGGATACCTCCAACACCATTTCATGATAAAAACTCACAAACTAGGAAGAGAAGGAAAGTTCCTCCACTTAATAATGAGCATCTAAATACCCTACAGTTAACATCACCTCAGTGAGGAAAGACTGATATTATGTCACTAAGATGATGGAACAGGACACTCCAGCCTCTGTCACCCCACAAAAAACAATTAGACAGCTATCCACAAAGAAAAACAGGCCCAAGAGCTTAGGAGTCCATTGAAGAAGCTTCAGCAACACAGTGGAGAAAACTCCAGAGAATATCTGCACCAAAAAAAGTAAGGAAAATAACTTCATTTTGCCCGCATTACCCATGACCCAGGCCAGCACTGCTCAGCACCAAGAGGACACTCCGTGACTGAGACAGTTCCCCTTCCTGGGGAACAGCAGAAAGATGAGCAACTATTAGCCCTAGTCCTTCAGAACATGGCACAAATGACCTGTTCTGGTTTCAAACCTCCCAGAGACTGGCATGGCTGACATCTAGACACAGCTAGGAACAAAGAAGGGCAGGACTACCAGGATCAGTCAAGTGGCAGGAGTGACCATGTTGCTCTGTGTCCTGCTCTGCAGAAGACCCTAGCAGCCTTTGCTGCTGAGGAACCAACAGCCAGTACAGCACTGTGCACCCTCTAAGATTTTGCTGCTGATAGTCTCACAGGTTTTCACAATTGCAGACTCCAGCTGCCTCAGTCCTGCTGTGTTCCATCTGTACTCACTGGAGTTGCCTCAGCCAGTGCCACCACCAACACTGTGAGCCCCAGAATCTACACCACCAGCCAGTTTGGCCTCTGTAACTCAGCATACGTACAACACCAGCCCAGGCCCCAGCAGCTTTCAGGTGCCTGAGGCCAGGCCTGACTCCTGTCACTGGACTGCAGTGCCACATGAGACCACAGCTAAACCCTGAAGCTGTACACCTTCACATGGCCGGCCTGAACT
>NW_027398795.1:0-9910 GCF_003265705.2 Callorhinus ursinus | reverse complement strand
GGGGGCCCAGCCGAGGAGGCCCCCGCCATGGCCCAGTCCTGGGGCACCGGAGCGGGTCTGGGGAGGGCCACAGCAAGGGCCAGGCGTCAGCAGTGATGCTTTCAGTGCAAGACCTCCCCTTGGACCCATGATTTCCAAACTTGGCAGCTCATGAGAATTACCTGGCTGAGCTTTAAAAGTCCTGCCGCCCACGTTGCACCCCAGACCAATTACAGCAGAATCTCTGTGGGTGGGAACCAGGCTTCGGAATTAGAAAACCCTTCCCTGTTCGGTGACCGTCAGGGGGTGCTGGTCACAGGAGAGATGCCCCTGGCATTTCAGGCTTATGCAGACCCTGCTTGCCACCTGCATCCTCAAGACCCTCGCGAACCATCTGTGCAGGAGCGCTGGTGTCGGGGAGCAGGCGAAGGGAATGGAATGAGTTCAGACTTTACAGAACCAGCTGTGTGTGCAGCAGCAAGTTAATTAAGTGCTCTGAGTCACACTCTGCTCATCTGTCGAATGGGGATTATAAAGCCCGCTTCCTGTGTTTGTTGAGAAGGGTCCATGGGATGATGATGGCTGAGCTTGGCACAGGGCTCTGCCCACGGTAGGTGTTGGATAACTGGTTGTGAGTGTCATGAGGATGCCGGTTGACCTTGGAGGGGCTTTCTTAAAACCTCGGTGCCAGCCCCTTTCCCGGCACTCCTCTCTCTGCTCTGAGGGTCCAGCCCCCAAGCTCTACTCTGAAAATGCTGCATATCTTTGTGCATCTACATCACAACAGCTAATGTTTATTAAGCCCTTCTATGTGTTAGGCTCCGTTCTAACTCTCCCAAGAGTTGCTTCTACTAACATCCTTACATTTGAGGAAACCGAGGTCCAGCCAGGTTAAGAGACTAGTCTGAGGTTGTATAGCCAGTAAGTGGAGCAGGGATCCAAACCCAGGCAGACTGGTTTCTGAGCTCACCCTCCGAACCACCAGGCAGATGGCCAAATGTGTGGCATGTGCCTCGCTCTGCCTTGCCGTTATGGGTCCTGGTGTTCATGTCTGTCTCCTTCACTGCATTATCCCTGAGAACTGTCTTCCCTGTGTGTGTATTTTCTACAGCACCCAGAATGATGCTTTATTCAGTTTGGGGATATCACAATCCTTTGTTGAACTGAGGACACAGCTCCTGTTTCCAAGGGACCCCACTCATCCTAGGGATCAAAGATTGATAATCAAATCAAACACAAGCAGGAGGGTGGGCACTCTCTTCAGTCAGATGAAAATAAAATTTCGTGGGGATGATTCCCCTTTTAGGTGCTAATAAGCATACTTGCCATTTAAAGAAGATCTTTCACATGCCAGGAATGCTGTGAAGCACTCTTCCTATTTTATCTCATAATCCTTTCTGATTTTTCTATAAGCCATATCTAATCATCCCTGCAAGGCCGATATTGTCATCTTTGCTTAAGAAGACAAGGCTCAAATTGCTTAGGTCACTCATCTAAGACCACAGTGAATCATTGGTATGATCAGAGTTCAAATTCAAGTCTATCTGAGTTCAAAGGATATCTGGAAGGTGAATACCTGGTATATTTCACAGTTTCAATCGAAATTTTGAAATGAAACCATTCCTTGATTTTTCGGTTTCATGGTTTGGGACGTGGGAGGTCTATTTTTGCGAGCACTTCCCACTTCTCTCTGTTGCAGATGTGATGGTGACTCGTCCATCATGAAATGCACTACTACTGAGGATGAAGATGCTTAGGGTGAGAGAAACAACCCGGCACCATCACTAGACAGATTATAAAGTGAAAGCTGTTGTTATAAAAGTAGAGAGAGAAAGAGGAGGTTAGGTTAGGATGGTAGACAGGACACTCCAGCCGGCTCTACATCATTCTAAACATCAGGACGGACAGTGAAGAAAATCCATGGCATTGCAGGAAAACAGAAAGAGTGCCCTCAGTGGACTAGAAGTGATGAAGATTTCCTCGAAAACAGATGGCAGATTAGGTCATGTTGAAGAGGGTGCCCAAAGCCCACAGGTCAGGCATGCAAGGTCTGCCACAGAGAGCGGGAACAGTGCCAGGGGTGCCCCCAGTTGGGATGCAGGGACAAAGGAAGCAGGCGGAAGCATTCCTGAGTCCCGCAGGCGTTGTCGTCAGAGGGATCCGGCTCCTCCCTATCCCATCCTTCTTGCCATCAGAGGCAACTCTGAGGTCGTGTCATGGGTGGGACCCCAGCGAGGATACGGAAGAGGAGAAATTATTTATGCCCATGGGGAGCTTAAGATGCACTGACCCCTAAAGATTAGGAAAGGTTCACGATGGCGGTGAGAAGGCTGAGTAGCCCCAAAGACTGCTCTGGGTCTTTGATGTCACAACCCCCATCCACCCTGGAGGCTGCCTTGTTAGGTTCCCGACTGCAGACTTGGATAATGGGATACGCCACTTCTAAAAATGTGATTGTATATTAATTTTTCTGCAATGTACATATGGGCAGTCACATGTGTACTTACCAGGCGGGTGAAAAACCCCAATGAATTGCCATGGAGATGAAACCTGGGATGAGGTTGCCATGGTAACTAAATTGTTTCTAAAAGGCCACACCACCCTGGGGAAGTCGAAAGCGCCGGTCAAGGACTTGAAGTTAGAGGCCAAATCACAGACCCTCCCATCAGGGCCAGGTGCTCTTTCAGTTTCTTTTTACTCCTCCTTTTTTACCCCCCCTTTCCTTTCTTTGCCATCCCCAAAGGCAAGAGATTTAGATTTTGGAGATTTAAGCACTGGCTAAGCCCCTAATAAGTCATGGGGACCAGGTATCTGTGGGCCCTGAGGAGGCGTGAGGAGATGGGCTACTGGGCCTCCTCTCTAGCTCTGTCCTGACTTGCCGTGTGACCTTGGACCAGCCATTTATCTGTTCCTGGGTTTCCTCCTGTGCCAAGTGAGGGGGGTGGACCAGATCAACTCTGAGATCACTCCAACACTTTTCCCTTTCTCTCCCAGGACCCTGCAAAACAGCATCCAAGTCCTACCCCAGTTGAGCTGTCTGTGGTGCTGAACATCTGGCTGCTGAGCTCTTGGGTCCTGTCCCGTTCTCAAAAGACCTGGCTGTTCTCAGCACCTTACAGACTTCTAGACTCACCCCCATCAGGAGTCCAGTGCCTGCTTGCAGCTGGAGAGGAGACTCCAGAGGGTCTTAGAATTCAGAGAGCCCTGGAGAAGGAATCTGGGGAAGTGGTCCTAGCCTGACTCTGACACAGCCCTCAGAACGATTTTGATGAAGACATACCTCCCCTGGGGACCTTTGTTTTCTCATCTGTGAACCTGAGGTAGGGACTAAGATGATCTCTAACACCGGATGGGCCCAGAATGGTCCTGGAAGCCTGCCTGGGCTGTGGGGGAGGGGACAGCCTATAAAGGCAGCCATTCCCCGCCTGTCCCAAAGCTCAGACTTCTCTAGTGGTGATGAAGCGTGAGGAACAAAGCACATTTTTCCTGGTCAGGAACATGTGTTCTTTTGTCTGGAAGAAAAGACAGGCAGTGAGCAGATGCAGCATTTACATTTTCTCAAATGACCACCAAACACTGAGGATGATTAGAGCTTTTCATGAACTGTGTCAAAACTATAATAAAATCTCCAATTTATACCATCTGCCTACTTATCGATCATCTTTCCAGAACCCCTTCACTCTTCCAAGGTCCAGGATGAAAAAGACAATGAGGGGAAAGCTTGAAGGGCGCTCATGCCAGGGGAGGCACAGACATTGTGATTCACTCCAAAATGGTTTGTGTTTTTCAGCCTTCGACTTCCCTGCTTGGCCACATAATGCGATGGTTGGGAGCGTGGAGTCCGTATCGAGAAGGGCCCTTGATTCAAGCCGGCTTCTGCTCCTTCTTAGTTGTAAGACATTCTTTCCAAGCCTCAGTTTCTTCGTTCGTAAAATCGGTGGAGGGGCGTTCAGGATACGTATCTCTAAGTATGTTGAAAGGATTAAATAACGGCATTTAGGAAAAGGTTTAGCAAACAGTGTCTGGCACACCTCAGAAGCGACTGTTTTGGTTATCTATAGTTGCATAACAGACTACCTCCAAAACTTTATGGTTTGAGATAACTTTATTGTGTCTCCTGGTTCTGTGGGTTGACTGGGCCACTGTGGGCCAGCTGGGCACATCTGGGGGTTGTCTGGAGCCTTGGCGGGAACGGCTGGAAGGCAGGGTTCAGCCCTGATGGCTGGGCCGCTCTTTCCCTCAGTCTCACGGCCTCTCCTTCTCCAGCTGGTTTCTACAGCAGGGTAGCTGTGCTTACTACACGGCAGCTTTTGTCCCCAAAGTGCAGAAGCACGGTTGCCAGGCCTTCATAAGGCTTAGGCTCAGAATTGGCATATTTTCTTCTCTGCCACATCCTATTTATTAAAATGAGTCACAGAGCCAGTCCAGATGCATTGTGGGAGGGGAGACTACATAAGGCCATGAAGACTGGGAGGCATGGTTCATTGGCAGGTGTCTTTGGAAACCAGCTGCTACATTGATCAATACACGAGTTTTATAATTGGAATTCCAAGTATGTTTCCCTCCCTTGTCTCTTTTTTTAGAAATATCATCTCTTGCTGGGTTTGCACAGAGTTACCGAAAAGTATTTGTTGACTATATAGAGTAATTTAGAGTCATGTGGACACCACCCAAACTACAGTCCCCTGGGGTGGGTGTCATGTTTGTTCCTCCCATATCACCCCACCGGCCTAGGAGAGGGCTCTGCATACAGTAGGTATTAAATAAAAGCTGCGCATTTTGTTGGATATTAATATTTCTATACCAGCTTTATTTTGGTTAATATTTTCTTTGGGTATCTTTTTTAAAAACCTTTTCCTTGTAAGTTTTCCCTGTCAATGTTTATGTTAGGCACATAAAATACAGCTGGATTTTAAAAATATAATCTTGTTCCTGGTGCATTTCATCTGTTTTCATTTCTTGTGATAACTAGTATAGTTGGATTTGCTCCCATCATCTTATTTGGTGTTTTGTTTTTACCACTTTTTTAGTTGCTTCTTTTTTCCCCTTCTTTCATGACTTCTACTGATTCAGAAGTTACACATTTTATTTCTGTTCTTCTTAGTGGTCACCTTCAGTTTTTAACAGCATTCTTTTTTTTTTAAACAATTCTTTTTTTTTTAAGATTTTATTTATTTATTTGAGAGAGAGAATGAGAGATAGAGAGCACGAGAGGGAAGAGGGTCAGAGGGAGAAGCAGACTCCCCGCTGAGCAGGGAGCCCGATGCGGGACTCGATCCCGGGACTCCGGGATCATGACCCAAGCCGAAGGCAGCCGCCCAACCAACTGAGCCACCCAGGCGCCCTTAACAGCATTCTTGACCTGTCTGAAATTCATCAGTATCTCTGTCTTCATCCTGAACAAAACAAAGACTTCACATGGTTAAACTCTGATGACCTCTTCTATCAACCAAATTTTCTTATTTTACCTTAAAAAAAAAACTCTCTCCAAAGTCGTCATTATAAATATGTATTTTTATTTTTAAATGTACATTCAGTACAATTCACTTTTTTTTTCTTTTTGGTATACACTACTAAGAGCCTTGACAAATGCTTAGGGTTGTGTAATCACCAACATAATCACGATAGGGTTCTACCAGACAAACAAGCTTCTTCATGCTGCCACTTTGGAATCACAACCCCTTCCTTCCCTTAGGCCCTGATGAGCACTGATTTCTTCTCTGTCCCTATGGTTTTTCTTTCCCAGAATGTCAAATAAATGGAATCATATGATAGGTAGCCTTTTCAGGCTGGCTTCTTCCGCTTAGCCTCATATACCCACTTGCTGCAAGTGTCCATAGTTCATTCCTTTTTATTGCTGAGCAGTATTCCATCCTATGGATGTATCACGAGTTTTTTTTACGTTAAACTTTTCTTTTTACCCATCTTCAGTTGAAGGACATTTGGGCTGAATGAGGCTTTGGTGATTATGAATAAAGCCAACATAATTATTCACGTACAGTTTTCTGTGTATGTGTGAACAAAAGTTTTCCTTCTTCTTCGGAAAATACCTAGGAGGAGCATTGCTGACTCATGCAGAGAGTAGAGGCTTAACTCTATAAAAAAACTGCCAAACTGTTTTCCACAGGGGCTATTACAGTTTGCATTCCCACCAGCAAAGTATGAGTGTTCTAGCTGCTCCCCATCCTCACGAGCACTTGGTTTGGTCAGTTGTGGGTGTGTGCGTGCGTTTCATTTGTTTGTATGTGTGCCTTTCTCTGTGTGTGATGGTATCTCATTGTGGGTTAAATTTGTACTTTCTAGTGAATGATGGTGTTGAACTCTTTTCAGGTGCTTATTTCCCATCTGTGTATCTCCTTTGACGATGTGTCTTTAGCTCATTTTTTAAGTGAGGTTGCTTTCTCATTGTGGAGTTTTGAGAGTTCATTACAAATTTTAGATACAGTCCTTTGGCAGATAGGTGGCTGGCAAATACTTTCTCCCCGTCTGTGGCTTGTCTTTCCTTTCTCTGAACAGTGTCGCTCACAGAGCTCCACACCTCCCCGATCCACCGCCTTTTTCCCTCCTGCTACTGTGTCTGCAGTACCTAGCAAATGTCTGCATAGTAGGCATCCCACAAATGTTTGTTGAATGGATGAAGTCATGAAGGAGTGGGAGAGCTGAGCTTTCTGGTCCCAGAGGAGGTGACTGCGTATCGTTCCCCTCAGAACTACTGTCTCCTTGCTGTGGTTTCTGTTCTTCAAGTGACCTTCCGAGCTCTATTTTGGCTTCCTTGGTCTCCTGAGTCCCCGAAAGGCGTCCCCAGAATAATGAGCATGGGTAGCCTAGTGACTGAATAGGCAGCCTTCATCCCCCTCCCGTTCTGACTTTAGGAAGCAGCATTCTAGTGGCTCATCATTGAGTTTGGTCAGTCCTGAGAGGCTGGCCCCCTTCCGCGTGTCCTGACCCCGCTGAGCTTTGGGACTCTCCTGAGGCCTGGCCCATGGTCATCGCTCTGAATTCCGGGCAGGGAGGTCCTGTCTGAGGCTGCAGCCAACCTTCCTCCTGTGGCTTGTCTTTTGTATCTCTCTCTTCCCTGCTCAGTCCAGAAGTGAGAAGACTGGCTTCTGAGGACCTCCAGGGATGGGAGGACTTTCCGTTGTTAGGGAGAGGAAAAGGGAAGGGAAAAGTTTTGGGGTGGAGAGTGGGATGGCACAGGAGAGCCTGGAACAGGAAAAGTGCTCAAGAAATGCTCTAGCTTAATCCCTTTTTACCATACTCGGTGGACGGGGTTTGCCATCCATGGGTGTCCGTAACAAAGTTTTACTTCCAAACGCAGATGAGACCCAGCAGAGCCTTTATCTTTGCTCTAAAGATAGTCAAATTGCCTCTTTTCTTAGTTTCCAAATGAAAAATGATAAACCTCTTCTGTCTCTAGAGTTTTTAATGCAGCCTGAGCTACAGAGGCTGAAAATTAGTCAATGGCTCTGAAGCACTATTGGACAAAGAGAAATAAAGGTAGAATGGGGGTGGGGATGGGGGTGGTGGATTTAGGGTTTTCTAAAAAGAAAGCATTATGCTTTTCCCTTTGAGGTAAGCTTCTTCTTTAAAAGATTAGAAATTGGGAAAAAAATTAAAAATGAAAAATTGGAGGTTGCGTGCTTTCCTTCCTGCCTCTGAGTTCACTCGATCAGTCAGACTGTCTATCTGTCTGCTGGTAGGAAGCAGATAATGCTTCTGCTAAGCCACTCTCTACCCCCACCTTCCCACCATCTTCCTTGTACCCCTCTCTGGTCACACTCTAGGTTCCTCCTTGCATTCTTGACACTGACTCACTTGTCCTAGGACACGTCTCTGCCTGAGGAGGAGAGTCTTGGGTGCAGCTAATTGATCAGATTGCCCTGCATGGCCCTACAGACATCTCTTATCTTTGGGCTGGACTTTACTTTGGTAAAGCATTTCCCATCTCACTCTACTCACTCAGCCTGGTAATAGCTCTTCAAGGTAGGCTGCACATTTCACTGTGGGGAAGCTGAAGACTTCCCCTTCTGACTCAGCAAGTCAGAAGGCAGAGTGACTAGAGCTCCGTTCTCCCAACCCATGTCACGTGTAAGATTTTTAAGGATTGGACTCCGTCTTCAGGCAAACTCAAACTCCCCAGAGCCTTTGACTTCCCAGGAAGGTGGGTCCATCCGTTGTCCCCATCCCAAGATATCTGGAGGCAGGGAGAACTTCTGTCCACCAGAAGTTCATGTGGCGGTGGGGGGAAGGTCATGCCCTGATGGCCCAGTCCTCACCCCCCACCTACCACATCCTCCTGGAGGGTTTCACAGCCAAGCCTCAGACTAGCTCATCTTTAAAGCTCCTTCCAGCTTCTGTTTCCAATGGTTCTTGGCTTAGTCAGGCTCTGAGATGCCTTGGTTCCTGCCATCAGCACTTCCTTCAGTTGAAGAATAAAAGGAAGCCATCCTCTGAGTCCCCACGCATGTCTCCCACCCCCAGAGTCTTCTTTGCTAGCTCCTGCTGTTGCAACTGTCAGGAGTGAATTTTGGGGTAATTGTTGCCATGGAGACTCTGCCTTGAGTTACTGAGCAAATGTGTGCCATCTTCTTCCTTATTTGTTGTGTGATATGGATGCTTGCAAAATGGTGAGGTTGAAGGTTCTTCACCTCTCTCCCTTGCCCTCCAAGTTGGTTCACCTGGGCCAAAGCTTCTTGGCAGCCTGCTTCCCATTTCTGTGTTCCCTGAGGCTTTCTGGCCAGTCACTGCCAATGGAAAGAAAGTCCTGCCAGCTGAGGACAAGGAGACCTGCACTCTGTGGGTTGAATGGGTGGCCCAGACCCAGTGACTTTTGGTGGCAACTGATCTCCAAAGCAGCAGCCCAGATTCCTGGGGCCACCCATCCCTGGATGGGGAACGGAGCCAGAGCTCCCAGCACCTTCCTCCAAGAGACAAAGCCTGTCTACAAGTTGAGGAGTTGCTCACACAGACCTCAACTCCATCCAGCTTCCATAACCGTCGTCATGCACACTGATCCCCGGTGCAGAACCCTGGCTTCACACCTCGCCTCCGTTTCCCCTGAGCGTTCATCCTCCCACGTGCAGATGATGGGATCATTAGCACCATTTTTTAGCATGTCTCTTTCCTATCCAAGATTTGCCCTTGTCTCCCCATTGCTTTTTCTACCAAATACAGACTCAACTTGCGTTCAAGGGCTTCCGTCAAATCCTTCCTCTCCCACCAAACCAACCAGCCCTTAATGTCCTCTCTGCCCTTCCCCTCCTCCCTTTTGCTCTCTGCTCTCAGTAGTTCCTTGCAAGTCAGCGCTCCAATGGCAGCCTCACCCACCTCACTCACGCTGGCTTTACTCGGGTTATCTGTCCTGCCAGAATGAACAACTTTCCCTGACTCTTTTGGGAATGCATCACCTTCAAGAGCCTACCTACGGTAGCATCCTTCCTCTACCCATTGCGCAGCTGCTGTTTAAAACTTTCCGTGCAGGGATGGGGGCAAGGGGCTACAATGGCACTGCAACATGCTGGAGCAGAGCAGGACGGTGGGATCCTGTCACTCTGGTACTATCAGCTACGCAGGTTACTCCAGGCCTGCCATCCAACGGGAGCCATGAGACAGCATACACATGGCCGCCCCCTCCGTGTCTACTCGGATTTGACAAGCTTCCCAATAAAGGATTCATTATTACACAACAGTAGTGAAACAAGGGAAATAGGAAAGCTTGTAAGGCAGAATTCTGGCCTTATGTGGGGACAAGATTTCTGTTTATATGACTGCACGGGAGGAGACAGGACCTGAATTAGAATATCATGCGAGTTGCTGAATAACCTCTGATCCAGGACTAATCCTAGGGGCTATTAATCAGTTCTTCCCTGAAGGTGAAGATGGACCCTCCTGCTAACTGCTCTTTCCCCCTACTCTGTCCACTCTCCATCTC
>NW_027398794.1:0-9924 GCF_003265705.2 Callorhinus ursinus | reverse complement strand
GGGGGGGAGAAAGGGAATGGTAAAGATTAAGAAAAAGTTTCTAAAAATTATTCTAGTTCTAGAAGTTTAATAAATTACCAGAAAACCAGATTTTATCCTCAGTAGTAAAATGAAGTTATACTTGCAGAGATTACTGGTAAAGATGAAAAGTCAAAAGATTGTTTTTCTGTTTTCCATCTCTTCTTTTTTTGATTACCTCAACTTTACAGTAAGATATGTAACATCTCTGGTGATTATTATATTAACCATGGTGTTTGTCACAGGTGACAAAAAAAAAAACTCAAACTTTATTTTGCAAAAAGAGAATATATTGACTCATGGAACTAGGAAGAACAGGGATGTGTCAATTCTTAGTTTAAGCTGAATCCATAAACTAATAGAAATCTTGTCATCTCCCCATCTCTCCTGTCAGCTTCTTTCTGTGTATCAGGCTTTTTCTCTCTTAGGGATGCTCTCCATTTGGCAAAGAATATAGGTACTCACAGCTCAAGTCATATACTTAAATTTGAGAATCATGGGGAAAGAATTTCTCCTTTCCAGTAACTATAAATCCCTGGAAAGACTCTCTTTGGGATCAGCTTTGGCACACCATTACTGCCCAGGCCATGGCTCATGTCCATCCCTGTGACCACAGGCAGTGTATAATGATGGAAGTCCCAACAGAACCATGTGGAGTTGGGGAGGGGGGGCTATTACTTCCCTAAGGATTTAGGGGAAAGAAGAGGAGGGTCCAAGGAAACATTTTGTTATTCCCAGTGGCCCTTTGATATTGCTGATATCCACCCCCCTCCAACTACTGTGTTGGCGCTTCACCCTCTATCTCTCATTTAGACGTTGTTTAATAGTCTATTCTTTTAGAACTCTATATTCTGTCCCACAAATAACTCCTTAAGAGGACATTTTCAACATTTTCAACTAGTGTGTCTATGCAGAAGCATTGTGAGTTTATATCTTTATTTTTATTATTTATTTTTTATACCATTTTTTAAAAATTTTGTTTATGTCAGAGTGTGAGTGAGCATGAGTGGTAGAAGGGGCAGAGAAAGAAGGTGAAGCAGACTCCCTGCTGAGCAGGGAGCCCTACATGGGACTCGATCCCAGGACCCCAGGATCATGACCTGAGCCAAAGGCAGACGCTTAACCGACTGAGCCACCCAGATGCCCCATGAGTTTATATCTTTATACACCAGTACCATCACTTTCAATTTGTCATACAAGAGCATAGGTGTAAGTTAGATTTATCCATCATCAAAAAGTTTAGCTGCTATAGAAGAAATAAAAACATGCAACATGTATGATACGGCTAATTTTTACAGATTTTTAAAATCGTAACAGAAAATTGTTACAAATTACATTTCACTCTTCCCCACCCCTGAGATTTAAATACAGAATTGGCATTCTTACTAATAAAGTTAGCTAAGAACTATAATTAATAGGTGAACAAATAGTTCTATCAGAAACATTGAAGGTATATTCCTAACCCAGAAACAACTGGGAAAACCTTCAAATCTTTTGAAAAAAAATTTTGCGATATATGTTATGAGGAAATTGTATGAACAGTATCATTCCAGCAGTCTACTGAATCCAGTGACTTGAATCCTTTGCACTGTCTACATTGGTCACTTCTTCAGTTCCTTCATACAGTAGAAGCAGACAGAAAGTCCCTTGAAACTTAGCACAGCAAAACATAACTTTGAGAAGCCAGCCTGTGTTCCACTACAAGTATTGCTCACCCCCACGTCTGCTCAACAATGGCCCACCAAGGGGGAAGGAAGATTGCATTCACTTTACTCCAGGTGGCCAACTCTACATTGGTCTGTGTCACCCATTACGGGACAACTAGAGGCTTAATGTGGCAGTGTCAAAAGCAAGGAAGCAAAAATTATGAGAATAGAGAGGAAGGAGAGATCATTTTATGAAAGGGCAGAGTAGACAGATAAACAAACTAAGGAGAAAGATAAGTTCAATTTTAAGTTGAAAAACATCCATCCAGAAATTGAAAATTAGAATCTATGGTTAAGGACAGAGATTTCTGCTAGAGGTTGAAATATGGGAGCATCCAGTTAACCAAATTCTACAAGTGCATGAGCAAAGAACCTAATTTCTGAACATTCTGGTTTCCCTACCTTCAGAATAAGGAAAATAAATATAACCATTAAGGTTTTTTTGTGAGGATTATGAACTTATATAGAAAAATTTTTTGCCCAGTTTTATTAATTAGTCATTGTTACCAGTATGTAAATTGCCATTACAATGTGCTTGGCTCTGTGGCATGCTGATGGGCTTAATGAAGCTGTCAAGAAAGAGTCTAATGGAAAGAACCATGATATTAGAGTCTCCTGATGACTGCATTACTCTGTCCTGACCCTCTTTTCACCTCCCAGGATGTTTCTTCTTCGTGATTCATTTTTTTACTTTATATTCTGAAACATTTTATTCCGGATGCTACTGAAGTATCCTATCACTGATAATAGTTTTGCTGTATTACTAATAGTATTGTGTATAGCTTACATGTACTAAATGTTGACTAAGGAATCCTTGTCACCATCCTGTGAGGAGAAAACAGAACCAGATTCGATCAAGTGACTGGCCCATGATGCAGAGAGTAAGTGACAGAGACAGAATTTGAAAGAAGACATTTTGAATCAGGACCCTTTGGTTTTACCACCTCCCCAGCTGCCTCTATAAGAGAGGGAGTTACACCCATGCCTTCTTGTTCAAATTCTGCCCATTTTCTGATACTTACTTCCAGTCTCAAATTTTTAGGAAAGTGTTTCCTGAATACAGTGGCCATTGATGGTCTTCTCGGTGTTCAGACACAGCATCTTTCTCAGGACTCTGATTCAGAAAATTGAAAGTTCTAGGTGAGATACTGTGGTGGGGGATAATAGTAGGGTAGTCAGAGTTTGGGAAGTGGAGGGAAGGAAAAGCATCTGTTAGGCAAGAGGTACAGCACGAGCCTGGGTACCACTCAGGAGAGAGAATGGAATGCCAGAGGAATGGTGAGGACCCTTCTGGAGTACAGAAAAGCAAGATACAGGTAAACATGGAGAGCGAGGTCAGAGACTTGAATGATAGATTGAAGATTTTGAACTTTATCTTTTAAATGAAGTGGTTAAACAGACAATTTTAGAAAAGAGACAATAATTCAAGGTTTCAGGAAGATTGAATCCATGTTAGGTGTTTATGGTGGACTGGAATAGAGACAAACAGAACCAGGAAAAGTAGCAGAGAGCTATTGCGGCAAGCTAAGTATGGAGTATGAGTTCTTACAAGGTGGTGGAAGTGGAGAGGATGAAAAGGAAGGCATGTTGATTCACACAGCAATTGGAGGAAGACATTAAGGAGCTTGAGGAGTCACAATTTAAAGTCAAGATGATTGGAAAATAGACTAAATCACATCCACTTAGGCTGGTCTAATCTATGTGTTACTTGGAATTATTACATTTTTTTTTAGGAGGGAATCAACCACTAATGGGCGCTGTGTTACTGTGTTCCTTTGGACTTCTTACCCTGAGATGTGGGTTTACTCTAGTAAGAATTGTTACTTTGTCATTTCTTGAAATGTCACCATCCTTGTCCGGCATAGTTTTTCCAGCTGACTTACTACTAGAGGACCATGGAATTACTTTTTTCTGAATTTTTCTAGCTCTCACTATTCCTTCCTGGTGGGGGGTGGGCAGGGTAAAGAGAATTACGAAGTTACATAAATATGTGATTTCATTTGTTTTCAACGGTTTAGCTAATAAGGCATACACACTCTGTGTTCAAGATTCCTTCTCTAACGTGGGAGAACACGGGGTCTACTTTGACTCAGGCCACCTCCCGTGCCTCCATGCTTTGTGAATTAAATGTTACATGATAAACATACATTAAATTTACGTCCTATCCAAAATTTTGTCTTTTTTAATTTTCATTGTTTTTGATCAACACGTACTAACAGCACCCTTGCCCAATGCTGAGATAAGTTCTAAGAATTTTTTTTAATTAAAAAATTACAAGAAAACATGGTTCCTACTCTTAGGGAACTAACTCCTGTTATATAATGTCAACTCAATCTCAATTTTTATTTGCCTAGTGAGTTTCTACTTTCAAAGATCATTTGTCTAATATCTAGTTTTTTAGAATTTTATTTTCTATAAAGAGTGGAAACCTATTTTTGTAAGAATTGAAATATTTGCCCCATCCTTCATTTGTACTTTTATCCTTTACTTCTTTTCCTTTCTATTTAAAAGATGAAATTGAATATCTTAAATATTAAGATGACAAGTAAAATGATGGAAATTCAGAAGAAGTAGTGGAGTATGTGACAGTCCATAGTACCTAGCTAAGGTGGGGATGTCTAAGAATATTTGTTTTATGGGTCTACATTGCCTCTACCTCAAAATTGTATAATGGCTTGAAAGAATAATTTAGGGTATCGACTTTGTCATTAATTAAATACTCCAGGGGCACCTGGGTGGCTCAGATGGTTAAGCGTCTGCCTTCGGCTCAGGTCATGATCCCAGGGTCCTGGGATGGAGCCCCGCATGGGGCTCCCTGCTCAGCAGGGGGCCTGCTTCTCCCCCTCCCTCTGCTTTTCCGCCTACTCATATTCTCTCTCTTTCTGTATCTCTGTGTCTTGAATGAATAAAAAAAAAAATACTCCATAACGTTTGAGATTATCCTAGTCTATGAATTTTACTGCTGAGAAGAAAGTAAGAGCTAACTGTTTCCGGTCAGGTAGTATTACAGATGAGGCACCATTAATAAAGGTCCTGATGAAAAACTTGCTGGGTAAAGGTGAAACTTCGAATGACCACCCCCGCCCCCCCCCCCCAGCCCATGACTTTCATCTAATCTGGGGATCTTTGTTTTACACTTTTCTGAAAAATACCATATACTATTTTACTATTCGATTTCATATGCCACATATATCTTTATGAGCCCAACAATTCTAACAATTGGATATGTAAGGCTTTGTCTACATGACACTAGAGGAGGTTACCAAAGGGAAGGACACTTTAAGGTAATCATTTCATTCATTCATGAATATTCAGCATGTGGACACAGGCCAGGCACCTTGCAGGGTCTAGGAAATACCCTGAGCTGTAAGATAGACACAGCTGGTAACCTCTAAGAACTGAGTGGCTCTTGTACTGTTTCTCAGACTGCTGCTTTAAACCCTCCAGCAAAGGGACGCCTGGGTGGCTCAGTTGGTTAAGCATCTGCCTTCGGCTCAGGTCATGATCTCAGGGTCCTGGGATTCAGTCTCATTTCAGGCTCCTTGCTCAGTGGGGAGTCTGCTTCTCCCACTGCCCCTCCCCCTATGCCCCTCCCCCGTGTGCATGCGTCTGTGCTGTCCTGCATGCATGCTCTCTGACAAACAAATGAAATCTTTAAAAAATAAACTTCTGACAACCTCTAACAAATAAATAAAATCTTGAAAAAATAAACTACACATGAAATATTGCACCAAAAACGGAAGAAGTTTACATGAACCAATGAAAAATTTTAAAGCAAGCTACTCAATGATACTTACTTTGCCCATTATGTGGGGGAAGATTTTTTTTGAACAAAGAATTTTAAATCTAGTCCAGAAGGAATCAACGAACTTAAGAAAACAAACTAAACTATTTAAGATAAAAGAAGAATGTTCCTTATGTATTCATAATAATTGATACTGTTTTCTTTAAAATACAAATATATTATAAACACCTTTGTGTCCCTATTTTTATTGAAGTATAATTGACATAGAACATATTAGTTTCAGATGTACAACATGATTCGATATTTGTATATATTGTAAGTCTAGTTAACATCTGTTACATAGTTATAAAATCTTTTATGATGAGAGCTTTATAACATCTCTTTTAGCAACTTTCAAATATGCAATACAGTATTAACTACAATCAACATGCTGTATATTTCATCCCCCTTTTTATTTTATAATTGGAAGTTTGTACCTTTTGACCCCTTGGCCCATTTTGCCCACTCCCCACCCACCACCTCTAGCAACTACCACTCTGCTTTCTGTATCTATGAGTTTGATTTTTGTTTGATTTTGATTTACAGATTCCATGTGTGAGGTCATATGGTATTTATCTTTTTCTGTCTGACTTCTTTCACTTAGCATAATGCTCCAAAGGTCCATCCATATTTTCACAAATGGCAGGATTTCCTCTCTTTATGGTTGAAAAATATTTCATTGTACATATATATCATATTTTATACATTTATCCATGTTGGACACTTGCATTGTGTCTAACTCTCGAATTATTTTTTTTTAATGCTGCAGTGAATAGGAGGGTACAGATTTGTTTTTAAGTTAGTGTTTTTTTTTTTTTCCTTTGGGTAAATACCAGAAAGTGGAACTGCTGGATCATATATGGTAGTTGTATTTTAAATTTTTTGAGGAATTTTGAAACTTTTTTATAGTGGCTGAACCAGTTTACATTCCTGTCAGTAGTGCACAAGGGTTTAATTTACCCCACAAGCTCACCAACACTTTTTTTTTGTTTTTTTGATAACTTTTCTAACAGGTGTGAGGTGATACTGTGATTTTGAGTTTGCATTTCCCTGAGTAGTGATGATCATCTTTTCATGAATCTGTTGGCCATCTGTATGTCTTCTTTATTTTTTACATATCTTTTAAAGATTTTATTTGACAGAGAGACCGCACAAGCAGGGGGAGTGGCAGAGGGACCGGAAGAAGCAGGCTCCCCGCTGAGCAAGGAGCCAATCCCAGGATCCTGGGATCGTGACCTGAGCTGAGGGCAGAAGCTTAACTGACTGAGCCACCCAGGAGCCCCTATATGCCCTCTTTAGAAAAATACCTATTCAGGGGCACCCAGGTGGCTCATCTGCCTCCAACTCAGGTCATGATCCCAGGGTCTTGGGACGGAGCTCCATGCCAGGCTCCCTGCTCAGCGGGAAGCCTGCTTCTCCCTCTTCCTCCGCCTGCCTCTCCCCTTGCTTGTGCTCTCTCTCTCTGTCAAATAAATAAAATCTTTAAAAACAACAAACAAAAAAATACCAACAAACAACAACAAGTTTAAAAAACGGGCAAAGGATATGAAGAGGTTTTTTTTGTTTGCTTGTTTTTCTATTGAGTTATTCTTTATGTATTTTGGATATTAATCCCTTACCAGATAGATGATTTGCAAATATTTTCTCCCATTTGGTATGTTAACCTTTAATTTTGTTGATGATTTTCTTTGCTGTGCAGAAGCTTTTCAGGCTGGTATAATCTCACTTATCTTTCCTCTTGTTGACTTTGCTTCTGGCGTCAAACCCAAAAAATCGTCACCAAGACTGATATCAAGGAGCTTACCCTGTATGTTTTTTTCTGTGAGTTTTATGGTTTCAGGCCTTACCTTGAAGTCTTTAATCCATTTTGTGTTAATGTTATGTATGGCATAAAACAATAGTCTGGTTTTATTCTTCTGCATGTGATTGTCTGGTTTTTCCAACACCATTTATTAGAGTCTTTCTTTTCTCTGTTGTATATTCTTGGCTCCTTTTGGCTCCTTTGCCATAGGTTAATTGATCAAATGTGCCGTTTATTTCTGGGTTCTCTATTCTTTTTCCATTGATCAATGAATCTGTTTTTATGCCAATACCATCCTGTTTTGATTACTATAACTTTTTTTTTAAAGATTTTATTTATTTGACAGAGAGAGAGAGACAGCGAGAGAGGGAACACAAGCAGGGGGAGTGGGAGAGGGAGAAGCCGGCTTCCTGCCGAGCAGGGAGCCCGATGCGGGGCTCGATCCCAGGATCCTGAGATCATGACCTGAGCTGAAGGCAGTCGCTTAACCAACTGAGCCATATAACTTTGTAATATAACTTGAGATCACAGAGCATGACACTTCTAGCTTTGTTCTTCAAGTTTTCTCTGGCTATTTGAGGTCTCTTATGGTTCCATATAAACTTTGGGATTGGTTGTTCTTTTTCTATGAAATATGCTGTTGGCTTTTTGAGATGGATTTTATTGAATGTGTAGATGGCTTTTGGTAATAGGGACATTTTAACAGTATCTTTCTTCCAATTTAAGAGCATGGAATATTTCTGTTTATTTGGATCCTCTTCATTTTCTTTCATCAATATGTTATAGTTATCACTGTATGGGTCCTTCATCTCCTTGGTGAAATCTATTCTTAGGTTTGTTTTTTGTGTTTTTTTTTTTGATGCAATTATAAATGGTATTGTTACCTTAATTTTTCTTTCTGCTACTTCACTATTAGTGTATAGAAACAACCGATTTTTTATATATGGATTTTGTATCCTGCAACTTTACTGAATTCATTGATGAGTTCTAATACTTTTTTTGTTTTGTTTTGCTGGAGTCTTTAGAGTTCTCTATATATAAAATTATGTTATCTGCAAATAGTGACAGTTTTACTTCTTCCTTTCCAATTTGGATGCCCTTTATTTCTTTTTCTCATCTAATTGCTGTGGCTAGGACTTCTAATACTATGTTGAATAAAAGTGGAGAGAGTAGGCATCCTTGTTTGTTCTTGTCCCTCTTTAAAATACTCATTCCCACAGATATTTTTGATACTTTTAATAATTTTAATAGCAATCTGGTCATGTTTAAGAAAAAGTTACTTCCCTCTGAATGGAAAATTTTGCATTTAAGGGAGTGCTTTCTTTCAAATGATATGACAGTTTTATTTTACAGTTAATACGGTATTAAATTTACTTACGAAATGAAACACATGCTACTAGGCATTTTGTATTAATCACGTGAGTACCTATTACTGAACACAATGACTACTGACTAAAGCAACATTATCTAGATTATGAAGTAACTTTGGTACACTGTACACAATTGGAGTCTCCTGGCTAGATGTCTTCGATTTCATGCTCATGTTAACACACTTCCTGAATGCGGAGGACTGTTTCTTTTGTTTTGTGCTATTGTGAAATTTGATTTCATTGTGCTAATGCAGCATAAAACACTCTACATTTCTAGAGAGCTCTTGGCATTTCTCAGCTACATAAAGTCATTCAGTTTATGGCCTTGTAACACTACCCAAGGTATTGAAAATCACACAACTCACAGATCTTACTGCCTTTTATTTGGTGACCAGCTGACCTTCAAAGACTCATCAGGAAAGGAAAGGACATGTGGCGTTCACATTATGAGTTTAGGTCAAGTTCTGGTTTCTTTCTTTTTTTTTTAAAGATTTCATTTATGGGCACCTGGGTGGCTCAGTTGGTTAAGCGACTGCCTTCGGCTCAGGTCATGATCCTGGAGTCCCGGGATTGAGTCCCACATCGGGCTCCCTGCTCAGCGGGGAGTCTGCTTCTCCCTCTGACCCTCTTCCCTCTCATGCTTTCTATCTCTCATTCTCTCTCTGAAATAAATAAATAAAATCTTTAAAAAAAAAGATTTCATTTATTTATTTGAGAGAGACAGACAGTGACAGAGATAGCGAGAAAGAGCACAAGCAGAGAGGAGCGGGAGAAGCAGGCTTCCCACCAAGCAGGGAGCCTGACACGGGGCTCTATCCCAGGACCCTGGGATCATGACCTGAGCCAAAGGCAGACGCTTAACCGACTGAGCCACCCAGGTGCCCCAAGTTCTGGTTTCTTGTAGTTGATGAAAAACTAGCCAGCTGTGATACTGTATGATTTATTAAATGGCCATAGGTGTAATTTAATTTACATTTTGCAGATTTGGGGGACTTGAGAAGTTTATCCAAACTTCTACGTCTGTTACAGAAACTTTAAAAATAACAACTAGGGGTGCCTGTGTGGTGCAGTCAAACATCCGACTCAGGGTTTTGGCTCAGGTTATGATCTCATGGGAGGTGAGATCCAGCCCCATGTTGGGCTCTTCACTCAGCACAGAGTCTACTTGAGAGTCCCTCTCCCTCTGCCCCTCCTCCTGCTCTCTCTCTCTGTCTCTCTAAATAAATAAATCTTAAAAAAAAAAAA
>NW_027398793.1:0-10000 GCF_003265705.2 Callorhinus ursinus | reverse complement strand
TGATCTCATTCAGTCTCATGGATCTGATATCATCTCATATGCTCATGGTTCCCAATCCTATGACACTGGCATGAATCTCTTCTCCAAACTCCAGGCCCATCTGTCCAATGGCCTGTTGGATGATTCCTTCAGGGAGGCCAACAGGCAACTCAAATCTAACATGTACAAACTGCATCCAGTCCACATGTACAAACAGTCCACAACAAATCTGTTCCCCCCACAGTCTTTCCCATTTCAATTAATGATAATCCACGTTCCCAAGTGCTCAGACTTTGACGCCATTCTTGCTCAACTTTCACAGAGACATGTGGCCCATCTGCAGCTGTACTGGAAAATACATCCAGAATGATGGTCTCTCACCTTAGACCCTCTGCTGGGCTCCCTGCTGTGGCATTCGGTGGCACTCCCATCCTCACAGGCCCAATACTCAATTGTCAGCATCCACATCTTTTTTTCCTGAGAATTTTCCCAGGCCAAGACATGAGAATTAACATTCTCTGGCCCCCTCTCCCCAGCAGCTTTCAACTAGTAGCTAACAGCACTTGCTGAAAAATACCCCAGTCACCCCGCCCCTTGCTGGGATAATGGGGGCTCAGGGCTCCCAGTGAGGACACACAGCGGTACCTGGCTTCATAGGACCATGTATTGGCTGTCCCCCTCCCTGGCCCACTTCCTTGTTCCCCTAGTATTCCAGGGATCACCTCCCAAATAAATGACTTGCATTGAACTCCTGTCTTGGGGTCTGTTTCTGGGATAACCCAACTAAGCCCTAACTTGCCTAGCTGCTTCTGCCTGTGCCCTGCACTCTATTCTCAGCCAGAGGTTTGGTCTGAAAAGCCAGATTATGTCACTCCTCTTCCTACCTCACTCAAAATAGAGGGCACAGTCTCATAGCAGGTGGCCCAGTGCCCCAGGCCTTGCACCTTTGCTGCACCTGTCTTCCTGAGCTCACTCCTACCCCAACATATCATGGGATGATCACTAAAGCCAGGAGGAAAAACTCAAGCCTGTTACATGAAGCGGCTGGCTCAATACATTGGTGTCACTAGAACCCCACACAGAGACGAGCTGGAAGAGAGTGGTGAGGCAGAGTTCTAGGTGGTGAACCTGAGCAGCCATGGCGCGGATGGAGAAAGAAGTTCTCCATCACCGATCCAATCCTGTGGTATGGATTACAGGACCTTAGGCAAGAGCTAAAGCTTGGCCAGGGCTCCGGAGGGAACAAAGGTTGGGGAAAGGCATCCAGATGGGCCTAGGGAATGGATGTGACATGCAGGTCCTTGTATTACACATCAGTGTCCACTACAGAGCATCCACAGCTGTAGGGGCACTAAAAACCAGGCCTTGAGATGGTTTACCCAATAGATGACAGCCAGCCTCTATTCTCACTAGCCCCAGTGTTCACAGAGTAGATCCATGAATGGAGTGACCATGATGGCTGAGATGAAGGCTGTGCCTGAGCCCATGGCTGGGCTGATCCAGCCATGACCACTACTAAACACCCAGCCCACTATGAGAAGTCGACGAGGCCTCTACAATGCACCATGCTTTAGGCTGTCAGCCAGCCACTTGGTGGTAATTTGCTTACATGAGAATCCTTTCACCTGGAAATGGCAGTGATTTGTCTCTACTGGGATCACTCATACTCTGGGTGTGGGTTTGTCTTTGCCCATGGAATACCCTGGCCCACACCAGTACCAGGGATTTACCCATACTGGATTCCACATAACATCGACTCCAAACTGAGCAAGCAGAAGCAGGTACAAAAGGAGCAGGTGACTCGGGATCCACTGGCATATAATATTCAACATCATTCAGGAGATGGAAACCTCATAAAACACTGAAAAAGCCTCTTAAAGACACAGATTAAATGCTGGCTTGGTGATGTACCTCCCAGGGTTGGGATATTGTCCTTCAAGATGAACTGACAAACAAGAGATGGTACTGGGTGTCCAACTGTCACACAGATCCAGAAAGCAAGGGGTGGAAGTAGGGGTGGCCCCTCTCACTATCCTCCAGCAACCCAGGTCAGACTTTGTTCTCATCATCTCCATAAGTTTAGGTTTGGCAAATCTAGAGGTCCTGGCTCAAGGGGTAGGGAATGCTTCCACTGTGGAACACCAAAGTCATGGTGGGCCCCTGTTACTTGTGCTCCTCATGCCGTAAGATCAGCAGGCAGAGCAGAGTTTCCAGGCTGGCCAGGGTACTGGATGCTGGGAATGGAGAAGGGCAGAGCTACCATTACATAAGGTAGGAAAAAGTCTATCTGGAAATCAGGGGGTTCACTAGGGCCTTTCTAGTGCTCTATGACCAGTCTTAATTACAACTGGACTACTATGGCAGCCAGAACCACACAAGGGTGTGACAAGCAGGGACTTGGGCTTCATAGGGTGACAGTGTGGGCTGCCTCATCCCGCCCAGCAACTAGAGTGGCAGAAGGCTGGCCACCAGTCAGGGGACCCCAAAAGGGGTTAGGAAGAATAAGTTAATGAACATCAACTTAACCTAGACTAGCTCTAGCTGGTTACCAAACCTCTTCTCCCACACATCGTGACCAGCATCATCCTGAAGAAGGAGGGAAGTGAACCCAGTGTGAGACGTGGGCAGAGCTGAGTGGGGCCAGGGTAACAGCAGACACTCGTGCGCTCCAGTGCGGTCCTGTTACCAAGGAGTCTGATATTCCTTCCTCCCCAGTGGTGCCAGAGCCTGCTTTGCCTGCACGTGGGGTGCACTCAGAAGGGCTGGAGGCATCTGACAACTGCAGCCCCCAGGTGCAGCCCTTAGCTGTGGACTAATCCGTACAGAGGCATGAACTCTGCAGCTCTGAGGGGTGACCACCCTGTCTCCAAGCCCCCGTTGGGGATGACCCAGACGCACCCCGGCACTTGGCTCCAGATCCATTTCTGATCCCCCTTCTCTTAGCCGTCCATTTCCCCAAACTTCCCTCTCATGGTCTTGCCTGGGAGGGCTTCCTAAGAAATGACTTGTACAAGAACCCCAGCTTAAGTGTCTGCTCCTGGAGAAGTCACCTTAGGACTGAGATGACATTTTTTGCCATTTAATTCTGACATAGTGCATTGTACTCAAAGAACACTGCTTTATGATTCAGATTCCTTGAAATTTGTTAAGACAATTTCATATTTTAGCACTTGGTCAGTTTTTACATATAATCTGTGTATGTTTGGTATGAATGAGTATCTCATTTTATTTACACACACACGTAAAACAAACCTAATATTCTAAAATATTCTAAATTCTTGTTGGTTTTAGTTCATGTACTTTGGTGCCAAGTTGTTAGATTTGTCACACACACACAGATTTAAAAGATTCTTGTCTTCCTGGTCAGCTGTTACAATGAAGCTCCCAGGTGCCTCTCAGACCACCAGCCTAGAAGACCTTTTGGAAACCACTTTCTTATCCGATAGAAAGCATTTCCCAAGACAATACCCATTCCCCAACTCCACCTCTGGAGAGGAGCCTCCTTTTTTCCAGGGGCTCCTGGGGAACTCTGGCAAGAGAGAAGGGGCTAACACTCAGGACCTGGAGGCACACTGAGGAGCACTGCCTAGAAGGAAACCATGCTGGGGCCCGCAGGAAGGACAGGAAACACTACTTACCACAATATCTGTTACTAAAATATCAGTAATATTTCCCAACACAGTGACAAAGTCAAAGACATTCCAGTCATCTCTGAAATAGTTCTGGAGAGAAAAAAAGAGCAGTTACTGCTAGAGGCTGGTAAGGGTTCTGCCAGGCAAGGAGTTGCAGGAAGTACCCCTAATCAAGAAAGGAGCAAAGGGACAGATGGGCCACCCAGGGGGGACACCACAGCTGGGTAAGCAAACACCTGTGGGTCTGGGCAGGTGCAGAACTGAGAGCTGTGTGTCCAAAGAGGAGGAGGCTGGCCCCGCCTGTCTCCAGGAACTGGCCCGGGGCAGAGCTCAGGCAGCTCAGGGTATTGGAGCAGCCCCTTCCTCAGGAGCCCCCGCAATGTCACATTTGCTCTGGGGGCTTGGGGAATTCCCAGCTTTAAGCTACAAGTCCCTGAAGATCCCCCATACAGAGAGGGAGCCAGAATGCAGACCACCAAAAGGCCAAGAGGGAGCCAAGGCACCTACCAGCACCCCAAAAGCAATGATCTTCAGCACGCATTCCATGGAGAACATGGATGTGAACACAATGTTCAGGCATTTCAACATTAGCTCATATTCATATGGTGCATCATAGAACTGCACGGGGAATAACTGCCATTGGCTACAGGTTCGGCTGCCCCAAGACACCCCAGGCTTGACCTCCTGCCAGAGCAGAGAGAACTGCACGCCTGCCCAGGGTAGGGATACCCGTCCCTGCTCTCCCCGTTTTCTCCCAGGACACTCTCACCATCTCAGTCCACAGAGAACCCAGGGCACTGGGCTTCTATAGGCATCCCATGCTAACCAGGACGTGATCAGCTGCAACTATGGCTTTCTCTCTCTCTCTCTCTCTCTCTCTCACCCCAGCTGGCACCCACTGTCCCCCGTGCTGGGCCAACATACCTTCATCATTAGCACCACTGTGTTGAGGGCAATCATGGCCATGATGAAGTACTTGAAGGGAGGCGAGACCACAAATGTCCATGTCTTGTACTGGAATGACTGCTTGTCCTGGGGCATGTACCGCGTCAGGGGCTTGGCGCTGATGGCAAAGTCAATGCAAGCCCTCTGCCCGGGGACAAAAGAGCACAGAGAACATGGTGGGGTTGGGGGGAACCCACACTGCAGCACCCACTGCACCCCACACCTGTCTCTTCCATCCTCGCAGGCAGCCCTGACCAGCCACACTCAGTCTCTCCCTGCCCCTGTGCTGCCCACCAGCTATGCGGTGATGAGCGAGTCCCATGCGGAAGGGAAGTCCAGTGGTTCTGCCCATGCTGCCCATCAGGGGAGCCCAGCAGAGCATCCAATGCACACATGCACATGGGGCAGAAGAGAGAGGCACCCACCTCGTTCTTCTCCAGGCTGCATTCAGACATCACCTTGTCCCCCTGCTCCTGGAAGGTGATGATGATCAAGGCCACAAAGATGTTGACGAAGAAGAAGGGGAAGACCACGAAGTAGACCATGTAGAAGATGGACAGCTCCATGCGGTACCCAGGGCTTGGGCCCTGCTCCTCATAGGTGGCGTCCACAGAGTGTTTCAGGACCCTGCACCAAGGGCAAACACCAAGTGTCAGGGGGACCCCTGAGGACAAAGCCATGGGAAAGTCAAGACCTGTATCACAGGTGAGGCTTGCATATCTGAGCCCAGAGATGGCAAGAGGAAGGGGATGCTCAACACTGCGGGCCTCAGGACCGCAGTCTCCTGAGGTAGACTACCTTCCCTATAGGGCTTGTTCTCAGGGCTGTTGGAGGGCCATCAAGGGGAGGTCTCCAGGGACCGGAGGGCCTAACCCCAGGACAGGTGGAGGCCCAGGAGTTCTGCCCTGCCCTGCTTACTCCTGGGTCATACCTGCTCATGCCCAGCTCATCAGTTCATACCCAGCTTCACCTGCCTTTAGAAAGTCCTGGGCTTCTGGTGCAGCATTGACCCTACCTTCTGAGCGGTGGTCCTCCCAGCCCCAAAGGAAGTCCCCAGTCATCCAGTGTGGCACTGAATACATACATCCCTCTGTCTACCCTTAACTGAGGCCAGAAGGGTAGCACAGGGAGACACCAAATAGACCCATTCTCCCTCAGGCCTTCAGCCACTCAAAAACCATTTTCAGGAGATCACTATGCTGTGTACTTTGTCTTAATCTCGTCCACTTTCCAGGTTGCCTGCTCCTAGAAGGCAGAGCCATGTCTTACCTGGTGGGTGCAAGAGCCTATGGTGTATTTGCTGGAAGACTAGAACACAAACGGATGCAGAGTTTGAGACTCCCTGCTGAAGCTGCCCCTCTGCTCTAGCATGATCTGACACAATGAGCCAGTGAGCACTCACATGGGCCACCCTTCTCCTGTGGACACTGTGAACAGTGTCAGCAGAACCCAGAGCACCCGTACCCTAACCCGTTCCCTAACCCTAACCCGTACCCTAACCCGTACCCTTAACCCATACCCTAACCCGTACCCTTACCCCTAACTCCTAACCCTAACCCTACGCCCTAACCCTAGGCCCTAACCCTAACCCTGGCCCTACCCTAGGCCCTAACCCTAACCTTAACCCTAGGCCCTACACCCTAACCCCTACACGCTAACTGCTACGCTCTAACCCCTAGGCCCTAACCCCTATGCTCTAACCCCTAGGCCTTAACCCCTAGGCCCTAACCCCAACCCTAAGTTGGCTCCTGAGTGCTTTGTTCCCTAGGGCTCGCTCCAGAGCAATACCAGAGGACTCACCTTCCACCCAAAAAGAAAGCCCACCGTTTGGAACTCTGGAAAGGATTCACAGCAGGAGAACATGGCATGCCCATCCCAGCGAACTCACACTTTCAGCGGTCCCCTGGCCAAAAAGAAGAGCAAGACACTCACGCGGACCCATGCCCTTGACCCCCACCGCCGGGAACCTGCACGCAGTGCTGGCACATCAGGCCTCCCGTGTCCCTATGTCCTAACACTCAGCCTAGGTTGGCTTCTGAGGGGTCAGTCCCCAGAACCTGGCTACAGAGTCCCAAAGATTCGGGACACCCGAGCAGCATCGAGGGACTCAGGCTGCCACCCAGAAAGTAAACGCACCATTTGCACTCCTGAAAGCAATCAGAGCAGGAGGACTCTGAATGCCCATCCCAAGGAATGCACAAATTTTGCGCCCTCTAGCGGCAAACCCTGAGCCTGACATTCAACCTCACCCAGGCCCTCCAGACAAACCACATGGGGAAGCAGGCCACAGTGCTGGTACGTCGGGCCTGCCGTACCCCTAGGACCTCACACTATCCCTCGCTGGCTTCTGAGGGCTCTGGCCCCAGAGGCCTGGCTCTAAAGCCACAGGGATTGGGGGCACCTGAGCAATACCGGAGGATGCAGCCTGTCTCCCAGAAGGAAACCACACCATTGGGAACCTGCGGCAAAGGTTTCCGAGTAGAACTCTGCGTGCCCATCCCAGCGAAATGCCACTTTCAACGGCCCCCTGCCCGCAAACCCTGAGCCTCACTCTCACCCTGACCCACGCCCCCCACTCAGATGCCCCGCCCCCCAAGCTTGCCCCAGTGTGGGCAGATGAGGGCTGAAAGGACCCTAGGCCGTAAGCCTATCCCTAGGTTGGCTTCTCAGCTTCTGTCCCCAGAAGCCTGGCTCCAAAGCCCCAGGGATGGCAATAACTGAGCAACACCAGAGGACTCAGCTTGCCAAAAAGAATTCAAACACACTACTTGCAACTCTGGAGAGCGTTCAGAATACAACTCTGAATGCCCATCCCAGACAATGCACAAATTTGGCGCCCTCTGGCAGCCAACCCTGAGCCTGAACTCAACCTAACCCACGGCCTCAACTCAGACCCCGGGAATGTCATCACAGGGCCAGCACATCAGGCCTGTGATGCCCCTAAGCCCTAAGTCTAACCCAAAGCTGGCTTCTGAGCGCTCTGTCCCCAGAGCCTGGCTCCAAAGCCCCAGGGATTTGGGACACCTGACGAGTACCAGAGGACTCTGCCTGCCACTAAAAAGGAAAATGTGCCATTGGGAACTCCGGTAAGCATTCAGAGCAGGAGAATTGTGCCGGTCCATCCCAACAAACCCCAAGTTCAACGTGCCCAGGCGGCAATCCCTGAGCCTGACACTCCCCCCTGACCCACAGCCTCAACTCAGACCGTGGGAAGCTCATCACAGCACCAGCACATCAGGCCTGTCATGCCCATAAGCCCTAAGCCTAACCCTAAGTTGCTTTCGAGCGGTCTGTCTCCAGGGCCTGGCTCCAAAGCCCCAAGGATTCAGGACACCAGAGCAGTATCAAGGGACTCAGGCTGCCACCTGGAAGGAAACTGCACCACTGGGAACTCTGGAAAGCATTCAGAGAAGGAGAACTCTGAAGGCCCATCCCAAAGAATCTACAATTTCTGCGCCCCTGGCGGCAAACCCTGAGCCTGACACTCAACCTGACCCCCGCCCTCAAGACATACAGCGCATCCCAAGCTCGCCACATACCCGCAGCCCAGGAATGCCATGCACCTGGGCCCTAACCCTAACCCTCACTTGGCTTCGAAGAGCTCTCTCCCTAGGTCCCTGGCTCCAGGCCCCAGGGATTTGGACCACCTGAGCAATACCAGAGGACTCAGCCTGACACCACAAAGCAAAATGCGCCATTTGGCACTTCCGAAAGCACTCACAGTTCCTCTCCTTGCCTGAGGTGCTCATCTGAGAAAGCTGAGCAGAGGCCCATCCCAGGATCCAACTCTCCCTCTGGCCAAGGTCCTGGGAAACAGACATCTCTCCTCCCTGCACCAACCACCCGGGATTGACGTCCGGAATCCTCCTGTGGTCAGGCAGTGGTGCACCTGTCCCTCTTTCCTGCAATATCATCGCAAACCAGGCTTTGCTGCACATTTCTCAGGAAGGAGCCTGCAGCGGCATCAACAGGCCGACCAGGCTCGGCCCCAGTCTTGCACATCAGGCCCCATGCAGAATTAGAACTGCACGGATACTAGTGTCCTGCGTGGCCTCGGAACCTAACAGCAGGAGCTGAGATTTCAGTTCCAAATGAGAAGTAACCTCTTGCACACAGCACAGGAATGTGGAGGGGATTTCTCAGGGCTGGGGCTCTGGAAGAACTGCTTCTGCTGGCTGAATTTGCAGACACCAGGCAGGGGACATCTGTTGTGCCTCCTCTGAGGAAGCAGGGGGCACACTGGGCAAGAATCAATAATGCTGCCTGTGAGCTGCTTCCCACCAACCACCTTGCTGAGCCAAGGGTTCGAGCACCAAACAGGAAGCAACTCTCTTATCACATCTGCAGCAGGAGGGCTGGCCAGGGAGTAGAACCCACTCCCTGTCCCTGTAGCAAGCTGGCCTGCCCATCATGAGTGACGGTCCACCACCACGGCATCACAACCTCCCAGCTATCTGATCCGACTACCCTGCCAGGCTCAGACCTGCTGATACAGTGAGTCATATGACCCAGTGACTTCTTTCCACTCCAGCTCAATGCTTCTCACAGAGAAGCAAACTCCAGCCTCACAAATGTGCTCACCATTAGCTCTGGAATTCCCTGGGTGGTGTCTACACTGGCCCACACGGGTGTCCCATCCAGACCACTCCACAAGTACCCTAGGGTTTCCAGCCACTTTCAAACTGCCCTTAGAAAGGCAGGACATAGCCCAATTAGGCACACCAGCCAAGTGACTCCATGTGCTGGAAACTCAGACAACATCCTCGCTGAACACCAAGGCTTCCAAGTCCGAGCTTCAAACCTTCACTCATTGGGCATTGAGCACCATGTCAGCATCAACACTGCTCTTTCAATTCACTTGTCTCCCATTCCTTAAAATCAGAAACAAATCTCCAGTCACCACTCCATTTTCCCTCCAGAGAAATAAGGCAAATGACAGAATAAAACACTACGTGTGCATAGCACACTTCTAATCGAAATATAATTCCTTGGTCTTTCTCATAGAGGCAGCCCTACATTTACCCATACTAATGAGAGAGGCCACGAGTTCAATCATTATATATATATATGTCACCTTGTGTTTTTCCTTTTGATATTTGTACCTCGAAGTCAATGTCTATATGGTTTTCTTAAAATAATAATAATAATAATAATAATAATAATAATGACTGGTCACATAAGGGTCTGGATCTCCATAGCCACACAACATGGCTCTGGTCCAGTTAAGGATGAAGACACTACCTCAGCCCATGAAGCAAAGCCCTTTCCCTCAGGGATCCCGACACGCCTCACGGGTGATGAGTTCCTTTGCTATGTGGAGTTGTCCGAGTACAAAGGATGCAGGCACCCTCCAGGATTCCTTCCGTTTTCTTCATAAATTCCCCAGCTCAAGTCGCAAGTGACTCACCGGATCAAGCTTCCAGAGCCCAGGATGGGCCACCAGG
>NW_027398792.1:0-9925 GCF_003265705.2 Callorhinus ursinus | reverse complement strand
ATGGTGATGTTGTACTCGGCCTGGCTCTCTCTGTCCAGTGGTCTCTCCGTAACTAGGGTGTAAAAGTTCTTGAAAGTCGGTTTCAGAAGGAAGGGCAGATTATCTGGTATAGAGCAAATCATCTTTCCATTGTCTCCAGAGTCTCGATCTCGAATTCTGAAGATAGAGACTACAGTCTCAGGAGCATTTTCTGGGACGGAGCTGATGAGTGAAGATATGGTAAGTTCAGGGGCGTTGTCGTTCACATCCACCACATCTATGAATACAGTGCCTTTTCCAGAAAGGCCTCCTCCGTCTGTAGCCTCAATTTCCACGTGGTAAGATTTAATTTGTTCAAAATCCAGTTTCTTTGTCAGTCGGATTTCTCCTGTGACTTCATTTATTGAGAAAGTTTGTTTAATTTCATCTGATGCTTGGAACAAGCCATAGGAAACACTCCCGAAGTTTCCAGCATCTACATCTCTAGCTGAGACACTAAGTACTGGGGAGTCTAGGGGGTTGTTTTCCAAGACCTGCACTTCATATGGGGTGTGCACAAACTCTGGAGCATTGTCATTGACGTCCATGATCAGGATTCGCACTGTGATGGTGCCAGACTTAGGTGGAGACCCACCATCCAGTGCCGTGAGGGTTAAGCTGAACTCAGGCTGCTCTTCTCGATCCAGCGGTTTGTCCTGCACCAAATCTGGGTATTTCTTGCCTTCACTATGATTTCGAGTTAGAACATGAAAATGAGAATTGGGGCTGATAGTGTATTTTTGAAGACCGTTGCTGCCCACATCCAAATCCTGAGCTAATTTCAACGGAAACAGAGTCCCTGGCTGGCTGTTTTCCGGTATTTTCAAGAGCATTTCCCCAGTCGGGAATACTGGGGAGTGGTCATTTATGTCCTGAATTGATAATTCTCCTTCAAAAAATTGAACCGGCGTTTCTAGGAACACTTGGAAATGCAGTACACACGGTTCAATAGGACCACATAGCTCTTCCCGGTCTAGTTTCTCCCTCAAAAGCAAATCTCCAGTCTGACGATCCAGCTGCAAGCGCTGTTTGTCATCGTCAGACACCACCCGGGCCGACCGGGCGGCCAGTTCCCCAATTTCCAGGCCCAGATCCTTGGTCAGATGGGCTACAAAGAAGCCACTCTCTGTTTCTTCCATCACAGAATAACGAATAGGCTCAGCAAGAGCCTGAGAAAAGAACACCATCAAAATAAAGACCATCACTTGCCTGTTTGGTTGAATTCTCTCTAGCGTCTCCATGTTGGAGACCCGGTGCTTACGTCCAATCCCTTCTAGCACTCACAGAGATACAAAATTCTGATTTCTTGTTTGTTAGAGTCCTCACAAAGTTGCCTTTAATCTTAAATTCGTTTAGTATAGCTCAGTCCAAACTCGCTGGTAACCCAGCACGGCTGGCAAAGCTCCTTGCGTGTATTTTTGATTCCTTTTTGCAACAAAGGAGTGCGCGAGCTTTTTAGGGCTCTTTATTCACAATCTTAGCCTGCAGCGCCACCCTGCGTCTCGATTGAGAAATTAATATTCTCAAGTCAAAGCATATTTTGGTAGTGTTCAAAATGTAAGCTATTTTTTAAAGTGTTTAGAACTTTCACAAACTTTTTTATTCCATTAAATTGCATTATTTATAAAGTTACACATTATATTGCATGAGCTAGAGTAATTGTGAGCACAATGCGAGAGGATACCCTGGTCTCCCCACACTCTAATCATTGGAACTTCAAAGAACTCCATTTCCCCTTTACCTAATCTAACCAGGGGAGATAAACTCTTATAAAATTATAATTCATAATAGTTAATATTTGTTTATTTCCAAGTATGTGAGGAATTTATGATTATGCAAAAGTTTGTTAAGGTGTTTGGTGTCACGTGGTCTCAGGGAGACTATTTTTCAAAGGGAAGTTTCTGTGTCCCTACACTGCTGTACAAAAAGTAGTATAAATGAAGAGGCATTTTGCTTTGTTATAAGTCCTTTTACAGTGTGAACTCACATTAATTTTAAAAGGAAATCAAACAGTACTAGAGTCAGATCCTCAGACCTGGATAAGAAATGAAAGGGGTTTTACAGATAAGGAAACTGAAGCTCAGAGGGTGATAGGACTTGATTACTTGACTATTATCAGAATAATATAAAGACAAAATCAAGTGAGTAAAAATCATTAAATTTTGTTAAGGTAAAGGCCTTAAGCTTAAACTTACTTAGATAGATATCTCTATTTTATAATAAGTTTACTTCATACTATATTCATCCTTTATATCCCAGATACAATATTCTTCAACCAGCTGATTTGGGCCAAATAAGAAGCCCTGATTTAAAGCATTTTAATCTGTGAGCAAAGGGTGCCTCAGGCCTTGTCTATTCATATATCATAAAGAGGAGAGACTTATTTATAAAATGAATTCCAGCACAGTGTGCAGCTATTGTGATTGCCCTGATATAGTAAGTTAACTGAGATACAGTTAAGCAGTTTATTGGTTACAATTAGTATATTGAGTGGAGTACCACTTATTTTGGCACATACAGGATTTTCCCTTCTTAAATATCTTGGCATTTTATTTATTTACTTAACTGACTTAATAAATTATAATTCATGTTGAATGAATTATTTTAAAAGCATGTTAATATTTAAATTCTGAGGGACAGAAAGTATTAGAAAAAATATTCTTGAAAGGAGCTTGGATTATGGTAGTCATTCAAAAATGTCAAATGAATAAATAAATTAATCCATTCTAATGATCATGTTTCTCTTTATATAAGAAGATTATTGCCAGATCATATATTCAGCCATGAACATGCCTAAAAATAAACATAGAATTCTCAGAGAGTATAATACATGCTAAGTACTATTCAATTAAATTTACTTTGATTCTAGTTCTAGTAATTAATTCCTATAAGAGACATAGCAATGGTAATAATAACATTAATACACTTTAGAATTCTGTCACATTTAAAGCAAATCAGAGGAGAATACAATATATATGATCATTAAGTGAAATAAAAAATGATGAAACACTGAAAAGAGCAAAAAGCAAAAATATTATTTTATATATAAATGGAAAACAAATACCCTGGGCAAAACAAAGAGCAAACTGCTTATAATAACCAAGCTCTAGTTAGATTCAAGTTAAAGTGTTCAGAACAAAACTCAAACCAAACTATATTTTGTTCACTTATTGCTATATGTTGACATTAAAATAGTGTTGCAAATCAGCTCTTTTCCGTTCCTTTTGTCAATCCAAAGCAAGTGAAATTTAGATAATATTAACACATATGTGCAACTATATGCTAGATATTATTCTAAGCATTTACACATATTAGTTCATTTTATCCCCCAGCAATCCTACGAGGTGGACACTCTTATTAGCCACATTTTATAGATGAAGAAATTGAGGTATAGAGAGTTTAAATAACCTGCCCATAATCACACACCATATGAAATGGCAAAGCTAGGATTCAAACTGTTAGTGCGGCTCCAGAATCTATTCTCCTATCCACATAAGGGGAATTGGAGCAGTGAACAACTCTTTAGATAATTCAGATCCAAACTTCAGCCTTGACTTGGTTACAGAGATATCATAGGTGAAATATTTGCGTTCAAGTCTGCACTTAATATAAGAGTCTTTAAAACAGTCTGTCTTCCTTTAGAGATAGACACCAGGAAAAAGAGGTGCTTACAAAACTTAGAAATTGGAAGGGAAATCAGTGGTGCTTTGTTGAGATCATTAATTAGGTAAAAAAAAAATAAGTGACATATATTATGAATTCCTTGTAGCCTTGATTATTGGAGAAAAAGATATCTATGTATGGATCTTTTGAAATGTTATTAGGGTGTAAAGTTAAAACCAAGAAAGACGACTTAAGAGGGCGGTCTTACATCATGGATTATTCCCCCCCAAAATTGCTAAACTTAGAAAGAAAATCTATTATGTTTTACCTGCATGGAGGAGGAGTTAATGACATCAAGGGTGACCTCCTGAAAAACCATTCTATTCCAGTCAGGAAAGTTGCATTATCCATCCAGAAGGATTCATACTACAACAATTTACACAATTTTCACCAGACCTGAAACATGACTTTTAAAGTATTTTTTCCATGTTGATTATACAGAGAGAGAGAGAGAATAGTTTTGGTTCCTCCTTGGTATAGTATAGGCAAGAACTTTAAATTTCCTTGAAGGAAAGATAAAAATCATTTTAAAGGAATTTGAATACAAGTAGGCCAAAAGTTCAAAATGCAAAATCCATACCCTGAAGTTTTGAATACTCTCACTTGTTTAGAAAAAAGTGAGAGAATCTTTTTTTAAACTTCATGATGACTTGAGGGCTGTTTTGTTCTTAATGTGAAGGGGGAGAGTAGAGGGAAATTAAACATTAGTTGTTGAGAGAAAGATTAATTGGTGAAATAGAAATTAGATTTTAACTAGTATTTTTAGTTCCTTAAATCAAACTTCAATAGTATTATCTCAAAATATTAAGCTAACATTAATAATTGGTCAATATTGATGGTTTATGGATTTTGTTAGAAATTCTTACAAATTTTTGAGATCGACTAGATAGATAAATTAGATACATCGGGCTGGCCATTTGAGTGAAATAACTATAAAGCAAATGATACTGCTCACTGGTGAAAGCAAACTAAAATTTAATATCAGTTAAAATTCCAAACTAAACCTTTAAGATAGTTTTAAAAATCACATTTATTGGGACACCTGGGTGGCTCAGTTGGTAAGCATCCAACTCTTGATTTTGGCTCAGGTCATGATCTCAGGGTCCTGAGATTGAGCCCAGCACTGGGCTCTATGCTGAGTGTGCAGCCTGCTTAAGACTCTCTCTCTCCTCTCCCTCTATCCCTCTGCCCCTCCCCACTCACAGTCACGTGCTCACTCTCTCAAATAAATAAATAAGCGAATAAAATCGCATTTATTGAAATGTAAATTTTGAAAGGAAATATCTAAATAATGAGAATTTTTGAGAAATTTATGATGGAATCCGAGATAATTTCTAATAATTCCTTGTAGTACATAATAAAAAGATAGTATTTGTATGTTTAATGTATCAAAATGTTCAAAATCTAATGTCTAACTTATAATACATCTTTGAACTAGAAAGTATGAGTCCTCCAACTCTGTTGTTCTTTTTCAGGGTTGTTTTTGCTCTCCTGGGTCCCTTGCATTTCCATATGAATTTTAAGGTCAATTTGCCAATTTCTGCAAAAAAAAAAAAAAAAAGCCTGCTGGGATTCTGATAAGGATTGCATTGACTCTGTAGACGAATTTGGGAGGTATCACCATCTTAACAATATTGAGTCTTCCAATCCATGAACATTTTCCATTTACTTAGGTTTTCTTTAATTTCTTTCAATGATGTTTTGTTGTGCTCGGTGTAAAGACTTGCACTTATTTTGTTAAACTTGTTTGTAAGCATTTTATTCTTTTTGATGCTATCATAAATGGAATTGTTTTCATTTCAGTTTTGGATTTTCCAATGCTAATGTATAGAAATACAATTGATTTTTTAAGATTATCTATTTATTTATTTACTTAGAATGTGCATAAGCAGGGGTAGGGGGTGGGAGAGGGGCAGAGGGAGAGAGAGAGGAAGCAGACTCTCCACTGAGCCAGGAGCCCTATGTGGGGCTCTATCCCAGGGCCCTGAGATGGCAACCTGAGCTGAAATCAAGAGTTGGATGTTCAACCAACTGAGCCACCCAGGCACACCTCCTTAGGATTTTCTTTATGCAAGATGATGTCATCCACAAATATACTTTAACTTCTTCGTTTCCAATCTCAATTATTTTCTTTTTCTCGTCTAATTGCCCTGGCTACATTTCCAGTACAATATTAAATAAAGCAGTGAGAGGAGACATCCTTGTTCATTCCTCATCTTAGGGAGAAAGTCTTTCACCATTCAACATGAAGTTAGCTGTGGGTTTTTATCAGGTTGAGGATATTCCCTATTCTTCCTAGCTTATTGAGTGTTCTTATCATGAAAAGGAATTGGATTTTGTAAAGTGCTTTTTCTGTGTAAACTGAGATGGTATGGTGTATTGCAGTGATTGGTTTTCATATGTTAAACCAACCTTTAATTTATGGGATGAATTCTACTTGGTCATGGTATATAATCCTTTTTATATGTTGCTGGAGTTAGTTTGTTAATATTTTGTTGAGAATTTTTGTATCTATATTCGTAAGGAATATGGTATATAGTTTTCTTGTATTATCTTTGTCTGGTTTTAGCATCACAATAATATGGGTCCCATAGAATGAATTGGGAAATGGTCCTTGCTCCTCTTTTTATAATTGGATTTGTGAAGGACTGGTGTTAATTTTTTAAACATTCAGTAGAATTCTAGTTCTGGGCCTTTCTTTAAAAGTTTTCTTTTAAAAGGGACTTCAAATACCAATTTCAGGAAGATAATTTCATGAACAGAAGGTCTGGAAAGTTGACACTGCTTTTATAAATTACTTGTATTTCACTTCTTCTTTTTTTTAAAGATTTTATTTATTTATTCATGAGAGAAAGAGAGAGAGAGAGAGGCAGAGGGAGAAGCAGGCTCCCAAGGAGCAGGGAGCCCGATGCGGGACTCGATTTCAGGACCCTGGGATCATGACCTGAGCCGAAGGCAGACGCTTAACCATCTGAGCCACCCAGGCGCCCCTCATTTCTTCTTTATCCCTGAAATCAAAGATGTGAGCATGCACAACTGGAACCCAAAGAGAGATTAATATATTATTTTACAATTCTGAGTTTCCAAAAATCTCAACAAATGAAGGAAGACCAGTAAATAAAATATATTGGCTGTATGGAGATCAGAATTCTAAAGCCCTGGCCCTTTCTGAATGTAGCTAGTTCTTTTGAATTTCAGTGTACAGATAAGTTCCAAGTAAACAAGTCCTTGAAAAATTCACTGACTTCCCAAATATCTTTTAAAAAATTACTCATGCAACAAATGTTATTTAAGCATCTACTATGTGTGAGGCATTGTGCTATGTGCTGGAGATGCAACTCTGAATAAAACAGAAACAGACTCTACCGACAAGTTCCTTAGAGTCTAGTCAGGTTATTTAGTGTATTTGGGGGGAGGGGCCATTTAATTTCTCTTACTTTTTGAAAATTAGGATATTAGAGATCAATTTGGAAATAATTCCCAATAATGAACTTATTTAGTCCTCATAGAAGACTACTAAGAATTATCATTAACATAGGAAATCATTCCTTTCACCTTGTACCAGACTTTCAGTATGGGAATTCCAAAAAGTGGCCACAGTAGATAGTACTATACATTTGGTGCCCTCTTTGTCCTGTACTTAATATCCAGATAAAGAGGTTTTTGAACACTGTCTTCAAATAAAAGAGTAAAAGGTTTCCAATAGCCCAGAAATAAAAGCAACTTTGAAACAAGACTAAGGTGTAATTATTTCTGATCTTCAAATTTAGTTCGGAGGATATTTTCTGGCTTTACTAAATTCTGTTCACTTTCTCAACAATATGTGAATCCAATGGCTCTACCAACTAAGTTATTAATAGTATCTGTTCTTTTATCTTCTGGGTCTAAATGAATGCTCAGCATATAGCCCCTCCAACTTTAGTCCTAGATCGTATACCATATTGGCCAAAAAGAGAGAGAGAGAGAGAGAGAGAGAGAGAGAGAGAGAGAGAGAGAACTGCCTTCTATATCTTATACAGAATATTTTCCTAGCTCTGACACTGCCCAGGACTAAGCTTGGGTAAATAAAGAGAAGTTGTGATCACTTCTCTGCCTTTTTCTTCTCTTAATGAAAATTCAGCTACTGTATGAAAGGAAGAGAAAAAATCTGACGAAAAGAGCCAGATTCAAACATCTCTATAAAGTGCTTCATCAGTGAAAGGAAATATTCTCTTTCCCCCAATTATTAAGGATTCATGCATTTGATTCTCAGATATATAAAATGACAGCATTTATAACTACACTTTAATGTAAGATTCAAGGCAAATCAATCTTAAATTCGTTTTCTCTTTCGGGAACTTTCAAAATCATTGGGAAACTTTATTTTCTTCTAGTCACCAGTTTTCAATTCTTGGAAGGTTCTATCCATCTGGATGAGAAAATATCTCTGAGGAGAAAACTGATTTTTTCCTAATCAACTTCTCTAATTAGGAACTAAACAATTTGTCACTTAAATGTAAGTTTTTCTGTTTCACCCAAAATAGCCATAAAATATGATGTTTTGGTTGCTTCCACATTTTATCCATAGGTGTAGCTAATTTAGACTTTCACAATGATACTCCCCCCTCTTCTTAGGACTACCTATTCTTGGATATCTTTTAATTACATTATAGGGGGTAGAATACTGATGTGGATGGACAGTGTTTATCCCAGAAGGACCATATATAATCCTGAGCCATGTCAGATTGAAATCAAGAGGAGGGAACCAAGACAGGAAGCACAAAATACATATGTATTTCCCTCATATATCACCATCTAAATGCCAAGTGGGTATTAATTTAAATGGTTCTTCTCAAAAGATTTATTTATTTATTTATTTATTTTAGAGAGAGAATGGGGGCGGGGAGGGGCAGAGGGAGAGGAAGAGAGAATTCAAGCAGACTCCAGTCCCAGCATGGAGGCAGGGCTTGATCTCATGACCCTGAGATCAGGACCTGAGCCGAAACCCAACAGTCAGTGGCTTAACTGACTGGGCCACCTAGGCAGCCCTAGATATTAATTTTAAAAGATTGGATGGGACACCACTTTTACTATAATGCATTCAGAGATCATATATGTATATGCTTCCTTGAAAACCTTTAAAAATGATGCTTAGGTTGGGACACCTGGGTAGCTTAGCTGGTTGAGCACAGCACTCTTGGTTTCCGCTCAGGTTATGATCTCAGGGTCCTGAGATGGAGCCCTGCCTCCTGCTCCCAGCTAAGTGCAGAGTCTGCTTGAGATTCTCTCTCTCTCTCCTTCTGCCCCTCTCCCCACTCTCTCCCTCTCAAATAAATAAATAAATAAAATATTTTAAAAATAACTCTTGGGTTGATAACATTTGTATCTCAGAATTTACAAACTGAATTATCATCACATCAGATGCCTCGCTAAACAGTTTTCATGCAAAATGGAAAGGCACAATCTGTTGTTCAAAATGCTCTAGGCTTAATTTTTATTCTTCAGTCATCATGACTGATTCTTCAGTAATCAATACTCTAGGCAAATCCGGAGTAATTTGCCTTATAGCCTATATTTTGTGTGCATTTTTGTCAATGTAAATGCATATAATATTGAAATATTAACTGCAAATATCAAAACAGAAAGTGAATTAAATGTATTACTTCTTCTGACTACTATGTCCTTAAAAACATGTTGTACCTTAAAGAAGGTACATCTTAAAGAAAGCACATTTTTATCTATCCACAAACCTCATTAACTACAAAGCTGCTTTAAATATATTGTAAAGAACAATATCTGACTGTATTATACAGGGTAAATTACAAGATTACTGGCGTGGAACTCTATCTACATTACTCTGGATATAGAATTTGAGATGAGCTCCTTAAAGTAAACCTGTTAGAAATCATCATTAAAACAAAATGAATGTATTTTTGCTCACCTATTAGAAAAAGAAAGAGAGGCATTAAGACTGCATTAGTAAGAAAGGAAGTAGATGAAAAAAGAATATGCAAGGATTAACAACACAAAGTAAAATCAATATATAAACAAAATGTTATATCAACTAAAGATTCTTGATTTCAAAAGAAAATAACCATGGCCAAACACCTATTTTTTCACTATTCTGTAAATGAAACCTAAACTATCCTTAAAATTGGAGCTTTGCTTTAGTCTCAGTGTCTTGAACCAGGCCATTGGGAAAAACTGGCTTGAGGAACTTGAACTCATTGGTCCCAGATCCTTCCGTCAGACACACCTCGTACTG
>NW_027398791.1:0-9926 GCF_003265705.2 Callorhinus ursinus | reverse complement strand
GATGTATGACCCATGGGTAGAGTGGCAGGGTCAGTGGATAAAAAATTATCCAGAGACAGAGATTCTTGCTAAAGGCAGGCCTAGAATTTAGACATCAAGAAGGAAGGATGAGGAATTTGATCAGGTATCAAGGGTAGAGGATTCACTAAACTGATGTAGCAGGTGTATTAATTATGTTTTTAATTTCCATGCATCTCATGATGTTTTGACATCTCTCAGGGATTTTACAGTCCTAGGGAGAAGAGACCCACCTCCCAGGCCCAGCTCATTCCTGGGGGTGGTGGGCAGGTTGCATGGAACATGCCTTTCATGAGCAGACAGGTGGTCCGAGGCCATGGCTTCCCCACCTTACCCAACTGTCACACAGCCAGCCAATGTAGCCCTGCTCTAAACCAGCCCCAGGCCAGGTATCTGACAGCTTGAAATGTGTTCCAAAGAATGCTCTGTCCCAAATCCTGCCAAAATCATTCAAACTAACCAATCCTAAAGTGTTTACTCTGCCTTGCTTTCCCTGCAGAGACCCTGAGAAAGCCTAAGGTCAACGTCTTCTCCTCACTCCTGCTTCTGCTTCCTGATCCCAGCCTGGTGGCTCTCCTGTGGCCCTACATAGTGAGCCATGCCTCTTGTTTCTATGGGAACTGTGAATAACATTTAGCTTTTCTTTCTATGGCATGGACCTCTCCCTGTCATCATTCAATACCTTTATAAATTAAGACCTGGGCAGAGGACAGCAGGATTCTTTGCTAAAAGTGGGCAGAGGAAGAACGGGTCTAGTTGAGAAGTGGGCTGAGGGGAGCCTGACTAATGTCTGGTCAAGGACAGTAGTATATTTGTCACCACCATACCCCACTGCAAACATCCCCAAGGATGTGTTCCTGAGCCTTGAAGCTTTAAAGCAATGGGGCTAATAATTAATAATCATGAAGTGGGTTGGCCTTGAAAGCTTGGAAGCATATTGCAAGGCAGACAAAACCTAAATGAGTAGCAGCTCTGACCCAGGTGACTTTGATGGACAGCAGCACTCAGTCTTCAAGAATACTGGGTTAGCCTGGTGATGGGTATTGAGGAGGGCACATTCTGCATGGAGCACTGGGTGTTATGAACAAACAATGAATCATGGAACAGTACACCAAAACAAATTCTGTAATATATGGTGATTAACATAACAATAAAAAATTTAAAAAAAAAAGAAAAAAAAATCCATCTCCTGGGCGCCTGGGTGGCTCAGTTGTTAAGCGTCTGCCTTCGGCTCAGGTCATGATCCCAGGGTCCTGGGATCGAGCCCCTTATCGGGCTCCCTGCTCAGCGGGAAGCCTGCTTCTCCCTCTCCCACTCCCCCTGCTTGTGTTCCTGCTCTCACTGTCTCTCTCTGTCAAATAAATAAATAAAATCTTAAAAAAAAAAAAAGAATACTGAAGATGGCCTATTATCTCAAGCATTGCTCAGAATCATGGGGCAGCATGATGAATTAACATTTAAAGGGATTGAAATACTATGACATGGCCTTTCAGGTGTATGTAGTCCTAACTTAAACATTTTCCAGTTTCAATCCCTGGGTTATATTCTATTTTATGTACTTAGAGAAGCAAAGCTTGCTTATTAAGTGGAGCATGGGGCATTCATGGCTAAGGGTGGCCGCAGTCTTGCTGTGGGGGAGGGAAATGTGTTCCAAAGAACCATGCAGCTCTGTTGAAAATTTCCAGGGAAGGCTTAACTTTAAACAGCAAGAAAAATCGTATGTTTTAAATAATATCCACCTCTTCCCCAAATCTATTAAAAAAACAACAATCTTGAAAACTCTATCTTAATCTTCAGTTCTTTTTTAGAAATTGTCCTCCTCAGGCTGCTTTAGAAAAATAGCGTATACTGCACTTAACTCATCAGAGTGAGAGCCTGTGATGGGGCTTATTTGTTGTTTTCCATCTCCTCTCAGCCAAACAGGCATATTTTCAGTTGTGTACCCAAGGCCTCCAGTGGTCGGTGAGTAATCACCGCTGATTCACTTGGCTAGGGTCCAGAAAATGTTGAATTTAAACATTGATGTTCCTAAAATGTATGCAGTGATGCATATTACTAAGTGAAAGCAGACAATCTGAAAAGGGCGCATACTGCATGACCCCCAGCTATAGGACATTGTGGAAAAGGCAAAACTATGGAGACAGTAGAGAGATCAGCGGTTGCCAGGGGTGGAAGGGGTAGTCACAGTGGATGAATAGTTAGAGCACAGAGGATTTTTAGGGTGGTGAGACCATCCTGTAAGAGACTATAGTGGTAGGTACATGTTGTCATACATTTGTCCGAACCCACAGAATGTGCGACACCAAGAGTGAGCTATAACGTAAACTATGGGCTTTGGGTGATGATGTGTCAATGTTGGTTCAACAGTTGTAACAAAAGTACCACTCTGCTGGGGATGTGTATAGTGGGGGAGGTTATACCTGGGTGAGGGCGGGGGAGATGGGAAATCTCTCTATCTGCTGCTCAATTTTGCTGTAAATATGCAACTGCTCTAAAATATGAAGTCTATTAAAAAATGTATGCAGTGCATTCTGTCAGTGGGCATGTGGGCTGTGGGGGAAGGTGAGCCTGGCCATGGCTTAAGGCCTCGGGAGATTTGCTTCTTCCCTACCTTCTCTGTTCTCCCATGGACTTGATGACCCAGCCCAAGTCTCTCCTGGTACAACCAGTTCCCATCTATGGTAGTTAATGTTCTCTAAATTTGCTGCAAACACTGAATTAGCGAATGATGAATCTTGGCTCCCAGGGCGGAGAGAGGGCTATGTTCCCGCATGAGCCTCTGGTCACATCCTTCCGTCAACAGATTAATGCATTACCTTGTTTTATGTATGTGTCTTGTTTAAAGACACTTTATTTAATATGCATTGTTGACTCATTAACACTGAACCCATGGCCAATGGCACTGTTGCCCATGCTTGAAGGAAGCTTATTTAACATACATATTTTCTTCATAAGGCACAAATGGCCTTCTTGCACTTACGGATACGAACAGCACTTTAGCACTACACATCACATGGGAGCCATTTTAAACAGCAAAATCACCAAGAAAAAGCACAAACATGCAAAATAAAAGCTTGGCACCAGATAGACTGAGAAAAGGACGCTTGTCTATAGTATGAGAGTTGAAACAAGAAGGCAGAGTATCATCTTGTTCAACCTCAGTGGGAACATGAGTGTCAGGCAAGTCAAGTTTTTCACTGCTCTCTGCATGCCCACAAATTGCCACTAAACACCATAGTATTGATTTTGTGGCTGCAAATAAATTTAATGGAGTAGGTAAATTTGCAAATACTGACATCTGTGACTAATGAGACTAGACTGTACATGCACTGGATCCAGACAGGGGCGTGCTGCCTCAGGTTGCTGTATCGTGTTGGTTGTCCAGGAACCTTGGCCAAACTCTGGCTCGAAAAACCTAGAAAACTTTGGTAACTTGAGAATGTTGTTAGAACATTGTGTGGGGGTTTGTTTAGAGAAGAGAACATTTCAGCTCCATGTCTCTGCGGACCATGAGAAGAAATACAGCCTACAGCCTGTAAAGGTCAAGGCACCTAGCCTGTGTTGACATAGGCTCTTGCTCATTTCTCTCTCTGTTGGCATAAGCATCCAGATCAGAGAGACATCCCATGTGCTGCCCTGAGTGCTCCCTGACTGTTACCTAGCATTACCCTCTGCTTCCCCCATCCTCTGCCAGTATTTTTCATTCATTAAAGCCTGTTTCTGTCTTGCCCACTGAGGATCTTTCTTATCTACCAGTGACCTTTGTCTTGCCTTTGGATGTGATCATAATTCACTTTATCCAGACCGTGGCCATCCAAAGTGGCCAGGAGAGTTCATCTATAATCCTGGCATTCCATCCCATACTGCCTCTTGGAAAGATGTGAATGAATACAATGAAAACAAGTTTGTCAAGGCTTTTGATAATATGCATTGATATAATAAATTTCAAACAAGCAAAGGGACACAAGGAAACTTTGGGAGGCGATGGATAATATTTATTACCTCAATTGTGGTGATGATGGCATGGTGTGTGCAGATGTCCAAACTTACCCAGTTGTATACATTAAATATGTGCAGTTGTTTTTGTATATCAATTATACCTCAAGAAAGCTGTTAAAAATTTCAATCAACAATTGTTAAGTGTATGTCCCATTCAATATTTGAGATATATTAAGAAATTATTTATTATTTACCTGAAATTTAAATTTAATTGTCTTCCCTGTATTTTTGCTTGCTAAATCTGTCATCTCTGTCTCTCAGGAGTCCTGTGGGACCAACTATGAGGTCTCAGGAAAGTTAACTCCCCTCCGGGCCTCTGTGTCTCCATCTGTGAAATGGACAGGATTTCTAATATCTGCAGCTCTATGAGCTTGTCACTAAGAACCAGAGTTTGGACCTTGTTTTTTACATTCTTTCTTCCTACCCGGTAATTTGGTAGTTGAGAAATTCCCAAAGGGAGCTCAGCAAATACATGTGAATGTACATATTTATTTTTCAGTAGAACTTTCCTGTTGCTGAAAGAAAGCCCACCCATCTGGACTGCTTTGGCAGGAAAATTAATTTGCTGAAAATCATTAAAGTGCTTTCCCCCTCACCTCCCTGCTGGGCCCTGATGCACAGGATATCAAGAGCATATTCTCTGAGAAGACAGGATGGTGAGGTGCAGGCCCAGGGCTGTAAATCACCACTTCCAGCAGAGTGACAGCCTGAGTCTCTGTGCTCCGTGTCCCACTAGACTGTGCTCCATGCACAAAGGGTAGTTCAGGAACTAGGCCTTTGGGCCATGGGGATTTAGGATGGTGACAACCAAAGTCTGGTTCTCTACCTCCTTCAGCAGACCAAGGCAAGCCCCAGATTGTGCAACTGTGAGCACATCTTCAGCTGTGGGGTGTTGCTACTCAGAGATGAGCTGTGCTTTCCACAGGGGTGGCTGGTGGGCCCCTGTCAGGGCCATGGTCTGCACTGTGAACAGAGGCATCCATGCAGGGGTGGTGGGTGGTAGCAGAGGGCTGAAACTAGAATGGGGAGACAGGTGCTGGGATGCATTTGCTCCAGGAACCCCCATTTCAGAAACTTCAGACAGCACTGCCTTCCTGGTCTGAGCAGAGGCCTGGCTCCCCAGGGAAGATTTCCCAGCAGTTGTGGTCATCCAGAGAAGGCCTTTCCTTTGGGGAGCACCCCCACCTGGGAATGGTGGCCGGGGCACTGCCACCACAGACCTGTGGGCACCTGGCTCTGCTCTCATTGGCCTTGAACAGAGTTCCACCAAGGATTTGAAGGCTACGGGATCCCTGCATGCTGTGATTAGCAAATGCTCTCTGATATCCTACGTCTCTCATGTATCTTAGGTAGTGGACAGGTGGGGTGAAATAAACAAGTAATTTTGTTCAGATAAGCAAATAATTTTTTCGTATATGTATGTTTCACGCCATATTTGGGACATACCTATACTAAAAATATTTTTGTTGATATCCAAAGGACAAACTGGTTTGTTGCCAGAAGTTTTTATTTTAATGAAGTACAATGATGAATTTGTTCTTTTATGTTGTTTTATCTAAGAAATCTTTGCCTTACTTAACACCACAAAGATCTGGATTATGCATGTAAGTCCGAGCTCTGGTTTAATTTTTGTGTATGGTGCAAGGTACACATTGCAGTTTCTGTTTTTGCATTTGCATTTTGCATTTGGCGATCTGATTGTTCAGCACCATTTGGTGAAAAGGTTATCCCTTTCTTCACCAAATTGTCTTTGCTTCTCTGTCAAAAATCAGTTGCCCGTTTATGTGTGGGTCTAATTTTGGATTCTGTCCTGCCGTGTTGTTTTATATGCCTCGCTGTACGCCAGTACCATCCTGTTTTGTTTATAATACATAATATATATGTATATAATAGTTTATAACAATTCTTGATTATTGTAGGATCAGCTCTCCAACTAAAGCAAGGCATCAAAGCCCTCAGAGCTGGTGGGGGGGCGGGGGCCAGGCACTAAGAATCAACTGGTCTAGTACTTGGTGGTGTTTGGAAAGGAATGCTGAACTCCATTTACATTTAAGAGAACAGAAGTCTGACATAGTAGGAGGACTGGCGCATGGTGTTGGTACATAATGGAGAAGAATCTAAGATCTAGCTCTCCTTTTCCTGGATCCTGTATCTAGGATCCATCTAGTACATAATGGAGAAGAATCTAGGATCCAGCTCTCTTTATCAGAACCTTAGCAAAATTCTCTTCTAATTACCAAATATTGATAGTAATAACTAGATCTGCCATTTTTTTGAGTCCTCGCTATGGTACTAAGCATTTTACATGTAGTATTTCATGTAACTGTGTGCATGTCTGTGACGCTGTCTTATTCTGTGCTCCTGGCCCACGGGGAAGCTGAGGCGCAGAGAAGTGGAGTCATGTGTGCAAGGTGGTACTGGTAGGTAGCTGGGCTGAGTGCAAATCCAGCATGGCTCATGGCAAAACCTGCATTCAAAGTGAAGTCCCCGAACCAGCAGCATTAGCCTCTAACAAGGGAAGTGTGTTAGAAATGCAAATTATGGTCCCAGCAATATTCTGATGGCCACTGAAGTCAGAACTACTGAAGGGACTAGTCCTTCAGCTCTGCAAGCAGGCAGCTCCTGTATGCTTAAATCTTCAGAGAGATAAAAGATCCCAGAGGCTGGGGGGGGTGTGTATCCGTGATTCTCTCTCTTGGTCATACTCTATGGCAATGACTTCAGGGGAAGGAGTAATGTATGCAGAGGGCATACAAGTCAAGTGCATGGGCTTGGGGGGGTTGGTCAGAGCCCAGGGCACCTGATTTTACCTCTCAACTTTCTTTTTCCTCTGTAGCATGGTGAGAACAGGAATGCCTGCTTCCTAAGAGAAAGTACTCAGCATAGGATTTAGTTTAGTCCGTTTCGACGCTTACTTCAAAGACTGACCACAGACTGCTGTCCTTCCATGCAACTCCTGGGGGAGGCTTGTGTGTCTCTGCCTGGTAGGGTTGCCAGATAAAATACAGGATGCCCAGTTACATTTAAATTGCTGATAAAGAGGAATTTTTTTTCAGCATAAGTATATCTTCTACAATATTTGGGACATACTTACTCTAAAATTTTTTTTTCTTGTTGATATCTGAAAATTAAATTTAATTGGACATCCTGTAATTTTATTTGGCAAATCTGAGAGCTCCACTACCTGAACAACAGTGATTCTTTCAGCAGAAGGGATTGGCTCTGCATAGTAGAGGAAGCCTCCTGCCCCAACTCCAAGCCCCGTCTGTTTGCTTTCTGGGTGGGGCTTGGGATGTGTTCATGTTGCCTGGAAAGAGGCAGCATGGCCAGAGACGAACAGGGCTCCTGTTTCATCCCCTCTTTGACAATATTCAGCCACATGGTATGAAACAACAGAGACAGGTTGAGAAGCACAGGGTGGTTAAGGGGACTGCTAAAAGTGACTACAATTTGGCTGCAGCTGAAAAACCCAAGTGAAGACACCAGCTGCTTTGTCCTGGGAGATAAAGAAAAAAGCCCCCACCAGCAAAACAAGCCCCACACAAGCCCCACACGGACATTTAGCCAGAAGTAGATTTATTTAGTCTTCTGAGGCAGCTTCATGTGAGGCTAGCTGTTCTGTTTTATGCATCTGAATTGCACGGAACTTGCACGGTTCGGCTGAGAACATCTCGGGAGATTTACGGGAGGTATCCATGGCATTAACTGCAGAGCTGAGCTGTATTGCTTAATTAACCTGAGAATAGGGGCTTCCGTTAAAAATTCACCTCTTCCAGGTAAGCCTGTGTTGCAGGAACAGCAGAGTTTAAACCTTTATTTTTTATTAAAAGATTTTATTTATTTATTTATTTGAGAGAGAGAGAGAGAGAGAGAGAGAGAATGAACAGAGGGAGTGGCAGAGGGAAAGGGAGAGGCAGACTCCCTGCCTGACAAGGGGCTCGATCCCAGGACCTTGGGATCATGACCAGAGTGGAAGGCAGATGCTTCACCGAATGAACCACCCAGGGGCCCCCAGTTTAAACATTTAAAGGCTGTAAATTATTGATGGCTGCCATCAGTACTCTGACAAGCCGCATACTGGGTGACTGGGTTGGAAAGCCAGGAAATTGGAAAGCGCTGGATCCCTGTAGGTGGAGATGGTCAGAGTACAGTAGACTGTGGCAAATTCTTTCCCAGAACCACAGACCATGGGGTGAGCCCAGGGGCCAGTGTGGTGTCCTCTCTCCATGTCCTCCCTGCATGTCCCCGGGCTGCCTCTGAGCCCCAGTCCTCAGCCTCTGCTCAGGTCACAGGAGGGGAGGCAATAAACAAGGTGGGAGAGGGAAGCGGGCATCTGAGCAGAAGCCATGACAGGCAGAAATAAAAATGCACCAAGGAAATCTTGCACTTCCTCCTCATTTATTCTTTCCCCTCCTTATTCAGACGGGGATTTTGTTTTTAAAGCTGATCTCTTGCGTCCTCGCAGGAGTTGTCTTATGTAATTTTAGCAGGTGTCGTAGCTGAACTTAATTTGATGGAATGAAAGGAAATGTCCCTTTGTTTTCTTAAAAAGAACAAATGTTTGGCATTTCTTATTTATGAACACAATAAACCAGGCTCTGCTGGGAAGAGATGTGGCAGGGAAGCCGCAGATATGCGGGGAGAAGGACATGATGTTTATAACTCTGTGAATGAAATCTTGAAAACGGACAAGTGAGAGCAATCCTCCCACAGAAGGGACATATGTATTGCTCGGAACTCACATGCACACGTCCCAGCATCTTCTTTGCCATCGTGCTGAATGCCGAGCTAATCAGTAATGGGAGAATTTGATGTGAAGCTCGCGTTTTCAAAAGAATTGTCATATGTGCTCATATACACATAAAATGCAAGTGAGGAAACCACGTAGCATCTTACTTCGTTCTGGAAGCTTTTTAAGCTGAAAAATGCCCTTCTCAACCTTTCTCGCAGGGGGGAGACTATCGCAAAGGAGAGAATGTTTTGACTTTAAAATATAATGAGCAGTTCCACCCCAAGGTATGTACACAGAGCAGGGGAAGCACACGTCCGCACAAGGACTTGCTTGAGAACGTTCATAGCAGCCCAAACCCAAGAAAGGACTTTGAGTCATCAAGGGGAGAATGGATAGATAACTTGTATATTCATACAGTGGAATAGTACCCAGCAGTGAAAAGAAACAGACTGTTGGCACGTAGAAAAGTGTGGTTGAGTCTTAAAAATATTATGCTGAACAAGGAAAGCCAGACGTATGTCAGATCTGGATTTTGTATGGAACGAGGATGTTCCAGAGGATATTGCGAGGGGTAGGGGCTAGCTCCTCAAGGAGACCGTTCCGACCTTATGATCAGTGAGTGTCTCAAAGGTTGGGCACGCAGGATTCTTCTTGATTGGGAGGCGTGAACAAAGCCAGGAAGATGCCATGTGGGGAAGTGGGGCAAAGGGGAGTGGTTGGACGACAGAGTGAGACTGTTCTACCCTGAAGCCAGCCTGTGTTTAGGAAGGGCGACGGAGGCTAGGCTGTATGTTTGGGAGGGGCTGTCTGCTGGCTCCGGCGGACACTGGGGGAAGGTGGGGCAAAGTTCACAGTCTGGGAAAGGAGAGACTCTTAAGCTAAGTTTGGTGAACAAGCATTTTGTTCTGATTGATAAATGGGACTAAGCCGTTCAGCTAATCATTTATAGAAGAAAGGGAATTTGCAGGGTCTGTGTCTGGCCCCGTCTTATGTAAACAAGGGGGGGCATCTAAGTCTTGTGAGGAAGGGTGTTCTTTGCAGTAAGCTGTTTTCCAGAGCACAAAAGAGTGGGGAGTTCCTTGAACCCGTGCTGTTTTTCAGGAGCCCAGGGCTTGGGTAAAATTCCACCTTGTTATATTAAAGAGTATCATTCCATTTCCATGACATTCTAAGCTAT
>NW_027398790.1:0-9872 GCF_003265705.2 Callorhinus ursinus | reverse complement strand
GACTTTCTTCTAGAAAACTGGGGAATTTGGCTGCTCCCTTGCCAGGGTCGGGAACCTGCTGAGGCTCACAGGAAGCCTTTTTTGCTACTTACCCGGGCTTCCTCAGAAGCCCTTCCCAGGACTGATAAGAGGAGAAAACACAAAGGAAACATTGGGCAAAATATGTCAGCACATGAATATGGATTTAAGCAATAAAAAACACCATGAAACAAAACAGGTTTTTTTTCCTCTGAAAACTGCTAAGGGCAGGAATTTTCCCTATGCACCAGTTCTGTTTTTGCACCATGCCTGTTGGAGAGCTTGTGAAAGGAAGCACCTTGCAGAACAGAGAGGGCTCTTGGGCAACAAGACCTGGTTTATAATCCTGCTTTTCCACTGTTTGGATTATTGGGCGATTAACTCAATTTCTCTCCCTGTAGTGTCCTGATGTATAAAAATTCATAATCCTCTCCCTTGTAGGGTTAATAGGCAAAGGAACTCAGTGGTTGGCAATGAGCTCATTGGAATCTAGGGGAAGTTGGCTCTCTGCCAGAAGAGCAGTGGGCAAAGCTAGAACCATGCCTGGCACACAGTAGGTGTTCAGGAAGGTTTGTTACATTAATGAATTTGCCTTCCCTACTCTGATGGTATTGAGAGCAATTTTACAGCCGTCCAATTATGTCTCCAAAGCTCTCTTCCACCACCGGGGACACTTGCCCGCAGTCTCCTTGAGTATGTCCTATATGTGGTCAGGGCAAAGGATGGACATTCTGAGGTTTCCTCTGTCTCTGTTATTAACATGAAGACCAAAGGACCAGCTCCCTTCTGAAACACAAAGCAGGAAAATATCAAGAGAACGGTGTGCGTCTACATAATATCCCCATCCTGTCCTCTCGTAGATAATGAGACAAGTCAGCCTGAAGTATGGGAAGATGAAAGGATGAATCCCATTGTAGCTGGAGAAAATGTCCAAGGATAGCACAATTGGGCAAGTTATTAGTTGAATCGTATGTTTGTCATCTTCGTAAGTCAAAAACAGTGGCATACGGGCAGTATAATAGGATCTAAACCAAGACACCTAGATTTCTTACTAGCAGAGAAGATGCTTCTGGTGGAGGGAGACTTCAGGGCTGCGTCTGTCTGGTTCAGTTCGGGGCCACTCGCACTAACCCATCTTACAGTGGGGCCAGGCCGAGGCTCTCTGTGTCTCTGGACACCTGAGCCCTTTTCTATCCACTGTGCCCTTACACAGGCTGTTCCCTCTGCCCAGAACACCCTGCACCTTTTTGCCTGCCTTCTCGGGCTATGGCTCAGCTCCTGTGTGAAACTGTCCCTGACCCCCGTCCTAAAGATAAACTAGTCAGCTCCTCACGTATGCCCCCCTTGCACTGAGTAAACTCCCATGCATTCAGTAGATACCTACTATACAGCCGGGACTTTGCAAGGTTCTCAAAAGTCCATGCCCCCGGGGGCATACTAGAGTAATGCATATGCATTTTTTGCTGTATTAGAGCTGGCTTCCGGCCTGATGTCCCTTCCTCAGGCTGGGAGGTAACATGCCCTCACCGCCACCCTCCCCAAAAGACATGCCGGCTTAGACTAAAGTTGCCTGGCCAAACAATGGTTGGAAGTAACCACAACCGTACAACCAGGAAATCATTGTGCAAGTATGAAAAGAATAAAGTTGTGGTGGTAATGTTTCTGAAGTTACCTGTTAATGTGCCTCGGATCTTAACTTCTTCCCGTCCTCCCACCTGACAAATGATGGTGACAGAGATTGCATATCCACACATGTACTTTTGCCGCAGTAGCTTTGACTCTGGTGACCCTATGATGTATCATTCAAACCGTTCCCTGTGCCCAGCCGTGACCTATTACCTGCAGGTTCTCCCTGGGGGTTTCTGTCCTCATCTTCAGAGCACTTACCCCGGATGCCAAGTGAAGGAAGAAAAAAAGGGAAGTCTTTGAGACCTACCCAGTGAGAGATTTTGTTTGCTGGGGTTAGAGCCCCAGCTGTCGGGGGCCTGCAGGTGTGGTGTCTTCTGCCCCACTGAGTTATTCTGTAAAAAATACCACTTCATATAATGTGACTGAGGTGACTCATAGAAGGTGTCAGGTAGTTTAGATTCCTCTGATGGCTCCATCTGAAAACAGAAGAGCAGTGTAATTCTTCCTAGATTATTTGTGACTTATTCTGATTTTATCATTTTAATACAATTTTGGCCACAATTTAGTTGCAGAATGGCAGAGGACAGAGACCTATCAGACACAAGGAAGGTAAGACACTACTTAATGAAGACCTCAGAGTGGGGAGTAGGAATGGGAAAAGGCTGAGCAGAGGAGGGAAGAGAGGATTTGAAACCGGGGCTCAGAGCTGGCAGAGATGCAAACACCAGGGGAAAGGATTGACCAGGAGGCTCACTGAGGAGACTGAAGAGGTGGGCTCCACAGCCAGTGATGGGGAAGAGAGATCTCATGGTCCCTTCTTCTGTGGAGAAGCCAATAAGCATGAGGGGGTGCTGACAAGTTGGTGGGGGCACAGCGAGGGAAACTAAGAGAGATCCAAATGGATGGACCTGATTTCTCAGTGAATTCAAAGACAAGGTCTTCTCCTGAAAGAGAAAAAAGTGGATGGTGAGTTTTGAAAGGAGGGGAGGAGAAAACATCTGAACAGCTGTTGGGAAATATGGGAGGAAGCTGCTTTGAGATATGGAGCAGTATTGGACAGAGGTTGAGAATAGTGGGCTCATGGTGGCAGCAACCTCCTGCAGAAAACAATTTTGCTCTAGCAGAACTCAGTAGTGGGTTAGAGGAGAGAAGGGGTCCAAATGGGTTGACCCAGAAATGAAGTTTTGCTTGGCAGGTGGCACCAGGATGTGAGGGTACCAGCTGAAGGACTTTTCTGTGAGTGATCACCTGTGAATCTGGACTTAGAACAGGGAGGGCTGGGTAACAATGACCAGCTGATATCATTAATATCCTTAATCCAGAAAATATAGAAAAAGCTCATCCACTTAAATTGGAACACTATGAGTAAGTTTTCCCTTAAAACAATAGACAAGGGCGCCTGGGTGGCTCAGTTGGTTAAGCGACTGCCTTCGGCTCGGGTCATGATCCTGGAGTCCCGGGATCGAGTCCCACATCGGGCTCCCTGCTCAGCAGGGAGTCTGCTTCTCCCTCTGACCCTCTTCCCTCTTGTGCTCTCTATCTCTCAAATAAATAAATAAAATCTTTAAAAAAAAACAATAGACAAAAATCATGAATAAGAACTACAAATAACCTAACAAATACATGGAGAATGTTTGACCTCATCAGGGGTCAAAGAAATGAGAATTTAAATACTGAGGTTTCATTTTTCACCTACCATGGTATCAAAAAAAGCCTAGTTTCAAAAAATAAAAATACTTCATGCTGATGGGTGAGAGGAAAACTACAAGGGTGTAAATTAATATAAATCTTTAAGAAGATAATTTAACAGCAATTTCTAGAAGGCTTAAAATTTTAGAGGTGCCTGGGTGGCTCAGTCGGTTAAGCATCGGACTTGTGATTTCTGCTCAGGTCTTGATCTCAGGGTCGTGAGATGGAGCCCTGCATTGGGCTCCTCGCTGAGCTGAGAGTCTGCTTGAGGTTCTCTCCGTCTGCCCCTTCCCCTACTTGTGCATGTGCATGCACGCTCTCGCCCTCAAATAAATAAATCTTTAAAAAATATATAAAATTTTTACCCCTTGGGATGCCTGGGTGGCTCAGTCGGTTAAGTATCTGACTCTTGATCTCAGGGTCATGGGATCAAGCCCAGCGTCAGGCCCAGTGTTAGGCATGCTCAGCGCGGAGTCGGCTTGAGACCTTCTCTCTCCCTCTGCCCCTCTCCCTACTCATGCATGTGCTCTCCTTCTCTAAAATAAATAAATAAAATCTTAAATTTTTTTTTAATCTTTTGAATTAGTCATTTTACTCCCTGGAATTTATACTAAGAAAATAATACAAATGAAGAAGACTTTTACACAAACTACTTTTTGTAAGTTCATCTGGAAGAATAAGTTTTGAAAAAGAGTAAGAAGAGGAACCTGATTTAACAAATATCAAAACTATAAGCTAATGATACTAAAACTGTATCATGCTGGCACAGAAATTTCCAGATGGCTCTAGAGAACATAATTGGCCCAGAATAGACCCAGATATATACGGAATAGGTATATTATAAAGGTGGCATTTAAAATCAGTAAGGAAAATACTGGCTTTTTAATGAATGATGTTGATAACAATTGCCTATCCAACTGGGAACAAAACAAATTAAATTCCTAGCTTATATCATAAACAAATATAATTATTGACATATGATAATTACAATTGTTTTAAACCTATAAGAGTATTAAAAGAATATATAGGAGAATATTTTTATTATCCTTAAAGTACAGAAAGCCTTTCCAAGCATTACAGAAATTCTAAATGGGATAAAGGTAATAAACTATAGATTTGAATAAAAATTAAAACCTTTTGTATTACCAAAAACACTTTCAATAAAATTAAAAGATGATTCAACAAGGAGAAATGGGGAAAGAATATTCTCTTTACCAAATGGCGCTGGGACCACATATATACACCCTGTATATCCACATGTAAAAGAAATATATAAGAAACAAAATGATTAGTTGCTAAATGAAAAAGTTAGTATAGAGTTAATATGTACAGTATATTTATGTTTTTATTTCCAAAATGTATACAAAGAGACAGAAAAGCTAAAAGATATGTAACTGATATTAACAAAGGTTATCACTAAGTGGTGGAATTTCTTTTGATTTTAATTTTTTTAAAGATTTTATTTATTTATTTGACAGAGAGAGAGAGAGAGAGCGAGAGCGGGGACACAAGCAGGGGGAGTGAGAGAGGGAGAAGCAGGCTTCCTGCTGAGCAGAGAGCCCGATGCGGGGTTCGATCCCAGGACCCTGGGATCATGACCTGAGCCAAAGACAGACGCTTAATGACTGAGCCACCCAGGCTCTTTTGATTTTAATTTTGTTCTTTATGTTAATTTAGGGTTTCCATAATTTCTATAATGAATGAAAATATATATACCTTTTACAATCAGAACAAATCAGAGCAGATATATTTTTAGAACACTGGATATTAGTTCAGAATATGCATGCTTTATATTACTGTAGTAAAAAAATATGCCAAGTATAACTCCCTCTTGAAAGATTTTTTCCCAACCTACTCCGAATCTGCTCACAGTGCCAGCTAAGGGGATAGTAGGCCATGTGTTTCCACCCCTTTGACCACAGCTAATCGGACCAGGGGTAAACTTGACCACAACCAGGCTATCAGATTATAGCCTGGGACTTGTAATTGGGATTTGGAACCTCTAAGCAATTCTATCCTGAGTTTTTGGACTAAGAGACCAGGTAGGGATAAGGTGGACATTTTCCACCATATCTATAGAAATAAGGAAGTCAGTCCTCATAGAAAAAAAAAAGATCAATATAGAAGAACAAGCAGCTTGAGAGACCGTGAGACATTTAAAGACTGCCAGTATCTTTAGTAAAGGCTACATTGCTCACCAATTCTTTTTTTTTTTGTGAAAATGAATCCTTTTGGCTGACTTCTATGTCTGGGTTCATACAAGGCATTATGCAGGAAAACTCCAATTGAAGACAAGAGGAGACCCTAAGAGCAGAAAACCCTGAGAACTAGCAAAAAGTCCTCAAGAATTTTAGACTTTTAAAAGCCTTTAAAAGCTGTGGATTTAGTAGGGTCCAAGCTGAGTGCCCCTGAAGGTAAATGTTGACCCAACTAATATCTTGGTTAGGGGTGGAACGAACAGAAAATTGCACTAGGCTTTTCCTGTGGTACAATGGAAGAGTAGAAATGGAACAAGGAAGATCCAGGGAAGAGGGAAGGGATTTGCTAGGCCAGATGGGGGTGCAGGAGTGGGGACTGTGGCGTCAACTTCCTTTTTGTCCCCTTTCACCACCTAAGAACTGAGATGCAGACCTGGAATTCTAGTCTAGGGTGCACATTTGTAGTTGCCAGAGCGAGACAATCACTGTTAGCCCCTTTTTCTGAAGAGGCGGAGTGCCATGGCTGAGCTCAAGCTCATCTCCTGAAGGGATTGATTCTACCTTCTACTTTCTTTGTGGGTTGGGGCTCTCACTTCTCCTACTCTACTACTTACAGAAGAATCAATGTTTACCCAACGTGGGGAAAATCAATCAGATAAGGGATCTATAGGCCCAGCCCTTAGTATACATTGACTCTTTTTTTTTCCTGTTCCTTTCCCATTTTTTTTCCTGTTTCTCTCCCTTCTTTACTGTAGAATGCCAACTAGTAAGTGTAGAAGAAATTAGAACATTAGAAAAATCACCATTTTGCAACCATCATAATTCATCCAAGCAAGAATTGTGAATGGATGCTAAAACTAGTAGAAGTAAATTTGATGAAAATTCAGGTATTTATATACTCTCAAGTGTCTCCCACAGAATACTTATTAATTACAAAGAGAAAAATAGTAAATTTTACAGTTGATAAAATGGACAGGCAGAATATCAAGTGATCAAAGTTAATATCACTATAATAGTATAAATTCACATTGTGTGCTTCCTGATATGACCCACCAAGAAGTCAGTATTGTTTCGGTGGCATTTCTGCCAAAAACGCCTAAGGTGAACCCAATCACAAAGAAATATTAGGGAAATATAAATTGAGGAATATTTTGCAAAATAAAAGCCTTCTATTCTTCATAACTGAAAGACATGAAAGATAGAAGACTGAGAAACTATTACAGACCGAAAGAAACCAAAGAGAATGACAACAAAATGCGACGCGTGATCTTGGATTGGGTCCTGGAGACAGACACACACATATACACTGATGCCAATTTGTTAGGACAACTGACAACATTTGAATGGGAAGCTAGACGGTACTATTGTCTTCCTATCAATTTCCTGATTTAGATGGTTTTACTGTCGGTATGTGGAAGCATTCTGCATCTCAGCAAATGTGCACTGAAGTACGTAGGGGTAATGGGGCATCATTACCCTAAACTTACCCTCAAATCACCAGAGAGGGGAAGATAAAGAACGATCAAGTAAATAGAGTAAAATGTTAAGAGTTAGGGAAACTGGACGAAGGGATACAAGAGTTAATTGTACTATTCTTGCCTCTTTTCTGTGGGCTTGAAATTGTTTCAAATATTTTTATTTAAAAAGAGAAGTAATCACACAAACAAGTGTACAACTTCAATGGTGATAAGTGATATGAAGAAAAGAAAGTGTTTATTTATTGGCACTAAGGGGAAAGCTGCCTGATACAGAGGGGGATCCAGAAAGGCTCTGATGTGGGTGGGGGTGACTTTCAAGCTGAGCATTGAAAAATGAACAGGAGAAAGCAGGTAAAAAATTGGGATAAGCAGCTTTATGTAGAGACAGACACAAGCAGATGGGAAGGAGGAAACACGGGAAAGAGATAAGCATGAAAGGAGGCCAGTGGGGCTGGGGCAATGACCGCCGGCAGAGGGACGTGAGGAGAGGCTGAGGGTCTTACGCTAAGGACAAGCGGGAGCCAGTGAAGAAGAAGTGAGGTACAATTTTACAAGATCACTTTAATCACTGGCTGGAGAACAGACTGTAGGAGGTACAGCAGGACGCAGGGGCCAGTTAGAAGGCCAGGTGAATGGTGGTGGGGATGAAAGAAGTGGTGGGAATCCAGATTTATTTCAGACACATAAACAACGGGACACAGTGATGGATTGAGTAGAGATCCGAGGGAGAGGAAGGTGGCAAGAATGACCCCTGGGTTTTGGCTTCTACCGATGGGATGGATTGAAGTGACATTTATTAAGAAAGGAAAACTGGAGAAGAAATAGATATGCAGGAGGGTGAAGATTAAGAATTCATTCTTCACAAGTTAAATTTGCTACACCTTGTCTGCATGTGTGGTATGTTTCATACTTTTTTTTTCCTGGTTTTGTGAATTGTTTTATTTTCTTCATTTTCTATTTTATTTTATTTGTTTTATTTAGAAGAATGGAAAAATCGATGTGCCCATGAGACATCGAAGAGAAGGCATGAAGCTGGGTAATGAGCTACATATGCTTTGGAGTTTAAAAGACCCGTGTGATGCCTGATAACCCACTTGGGAAAAGCCAGGTACTGGAAGGTATTTAAAGATTTTAAAAAACAAAAATAATCTTTTATGCCTTTGAATGATGTACATTTCTTTTAACATTTATCTTATTCTATTCATTGATAGTTATTTTTACACATCTGGATTACAAAGTATGTATTTGATTCATTTTCCTTCCCCCATGCTGCCTTCAAAATGTAGGGGCTAGTCTACATTTATTAAAGAGAATTTTTTAATCAAATAAAAATCTTAATAGGGTTGAATTTAATGACTATTAAGTTGTGTTTTTTTCTATGAAATTGTTTACACATAAAAGGAAAGAAAAAAGAGAATGCCAATTTATTGCATGGGAAACTAGACAATTTGACTTCTATAGATTTCAAGTTGGAGCTTTTTGTGTTGAGCAATCTCTTCCTGCCCACTGCCTTACCATTCTGTACATAATCACAAATAATCAGTGGCCAAAAAAAATCCCATTGTTAAACCCAGTAAACCACAAAATGACATTCTGTGGTCAATATAATCCAAAAGAAATTAGTTTGCATTCCTGTATTTACAATAGTCCTCAAAGAATGTAAGAAGTAGGCAGCTTACATGTACCACCTCCAGTATTACATGGTAGGAACTAAATTGACAGCTGGCACAATAACAAAATTTAACAGCTAGAAAGTAGAACAGATGACACATTAAACTGTAGGCACCTGAACTCTGAGCCTCTGACTCTGGCAAACCCAAACTGTAACTGAGTGAGTTTAGAAGATCATCCTTATTTCTCCAGGGGAAGGAGGAGACCCCAGCCCTGTGGCTCCACCTGGACCTCATGGACCTATACCTCCTTCTTCTGCCCTGGTACTGGAAGCAGGTCCTGAGCCCCCTTCTAGACAAGGATGTCTTCATCCCCAGCTGCGACACAGGCTTTCAGGAAGCTGCTGGGTCATGCAGCTGGAACTCCGAGGCTGAATGTCAGACTGGGAAGGAGGCCAAGCAGCCAGATCTCAGGCAGGCTGGAGATGGTGACACTGGGTATCACCAAGACAGAGAGCATTGCTGTGGCCACCCAGTGGACAAAGGAGCACCTGGGGGCAACTGTCCATTATATCAGCTGCTTAGTCCTCAAGGTTTCAGAATTACCAGATAACAGACCAGGTGAAAAGTCTCAGGGATCAGGATAGAGATATATTGAGGTTATTATTATATTTTTTTTGCATGAGGAATCATAAATACATTAATACTCAAGGAATAAATATATTTGGGACTGCCCTGAACAAAATCGGGTCATGTGGAATATATATGTCTCAGGGTGGAAGTAGGAGGAAGTTTACTAGCAGTGAGGAAATAGGTACAGGCAAGATAATGTACCTGGAAGAAGGTAGAATGAAGGATAGAAAGGCAAGGAGGGAGGAGAAAGAGATGACTGGAGTAGAAACTCTAATGTGCATGTGCGGTAGCCTCTGAAAATCTAGGGGGGAAATGTTCATCTGGTTCCGTTAGTGCCAGAAAGCCATTGTGCTGCCCATATGTCATTGTATATATCTCTTCCTGAGAACAGTATAAACCGGTTTTTCCCAATCACAAGATGGTAATCAAAAATCCTCCTGCAGCCAAGAAGCATTCTAAGATGACTTGTTTAGTCCGTGCCCATGGGTGAATATAAAATGGGACAATTCTGAGAAAATAAGTGAGATCAAGTTATGCCCAAACTGTGGTCTGCAAGACTCAGTCTTTCTGTGTGTTTTCTCCTCTTATCAGTGCTGGGAAGGGCTTCTGAGGAAGCC
>NW_027398789.1:0-9931 GCF_003265705.2 Callorhinus ursinus | reverse complement strand
GATGTATGACCCATGGGTAGAGTGGCAGGGTCAGTGGATAAAAAATTGCTCAGAGACAGAGATTCTTGCTAAAGGCAGGCCTAGAATTTAGACATCAAGAAGGAAGGATGAGGAATTTGATCAGGTATCAAGGGTAGAGGATTCACTAAACTGATGTAGCAGGTGTATTAATTATGTTTTTAATTTTCATGCATCTCATGATGTTTTGACATCTCTCAGGGATTTTACAGTCCTAGGGAGAAGAGACCCACCTCCCAGGCCCAGCTCATTCCTGGGGGTGGTGGGCAGGTTGCATGGAACATGCCTTTCATGAGCAGACAGGTGGTCCGAGGCCATGGCTTCCCCACCTTACCCAACTGTCACACAGCCAGCCAATGTAGCCCTGCTCTAAACCAGCCCCAGGCCAGGTATCTGACAGCTTGAAATGTGTTCCAAAGAATGCTCTGTCCCAAATCCTGCCAAAATCATTCAAACTAACCAATCCTAAAGTGTTTACTCTGCCTTGCTTTCCCTGCAGAGACCCTGAGAAAGCCTAAGGTCAACGTCTTCTCCTCACTCCTGCTTCTGCTTCCTGATCCCAGCCTGGTGGCTCTCCTGTGGCCCTACATAGTGAGCCATGCCTCTTGTTTCTATGGGAACTGTGAATAACATTTAGCTTTTCTTTCTATGGCATGGACCTCTCCCTGTCATCATTCAATACCTTTATAAATTAAGACCTGGGCAGAGGACAGCAGGATTCTTTGCTAAAACTGGGCGGAGGAAGAATGGGTCTAGTTGAGAAGTGGGCTGAGGGGAGCCTGACTAATGTCTGGTCAAGGACAGTAGTATATTTGTCACCACCATACCCCACTGCAAACATCCCCAAGGATGTGTTCCTGAGCCTTGAAGCTTTAAAGCAATGGGGCTAATAATTAATAATCATGAGGTGGGTTGGCCTTGAAAGCTTGGAAGCATATTGTAAGGCAGACAAAACCTAAATGAGTAGCAGCTCTGACCCAGGTGACTTTGATGGACAGCAGCACTCAGTCTTCAAGAATACTGGGTTAGCCTGGTGATGGGTATTGAGGAGGGCACATTCTGCATGGAGCACTGGGTGTTATGAACAAACAATGAATCATGGAACAGTACACCAAAACAAATTCTGTAATATATGGTGATTAACATAACAATAAAAAATTTAAAAAAAAAAGAAAAAAAAATCCATCTCCTGGGCGCCTGGGTGGCTCAGTTGTTAAGCGTCTGCCTTCGGCTCAGGTCATGATCCCAGGGTCCTGGGATCGAGCCCCTTATCGGGCTCCCTGCTCAGCGGGAAGCCTGCTTCTCCCTCTCCCACTCCCCCTGCTTGTGTTCCTGCTCTCACTGTCTCTCTCTGTCAAATAAATAAATAAAATCTTAAAAAAAAAAAAAGAATACTGAAGATGGCCTATTATCTCAAGCATTGCTCAGAATCATGGGGCAGCATGATGAATTAACATTTAAAGGGATTGAAATACTATGACATGGCCTTTCAGGTGTATGTAGTCCTAACTTAAACATTTTCCAGTTTCAATCCCTGGGTTATGATCTATTTTATGTACTTAGAGAAGCAAAGCTTGCTTATTAAGTGGAGCATGGGGCATTCATGGCTAAGGGTGGCCGCAGTCTTGCTGTGGGGGAGGGAAATGTGTTCCAAAGAACCATGCAGCTCTGTTGAAAATTTCCAGGGAAGGCTTAACTTTAAACAGCAAGAAAAATCGTATGTTTTAAATAATATCCACCTCTTCCCCAAATCTATTAAAAAAACAACAATCTTGAAAACTCTATCTTAATCTTCAGTTCTTTTTTAGAAATTGTCCTCCTCAGGCTGCTTTAGAAAAATAGCGTATACTGCACTTAACTCATCAGAGTGAGAGCCTGTGATGGGGCTTATTTGTTGTTTTCCATCTCCTCTCAGCCAAACAGGCATATTTTCAGTTGTGTACCCAAGGCCTCCAGTGGTCGGTGAGTAATCACCGCTGATTCACTTGGCTAGGGTCCAGAAAATGTTGAATTTAAACATTGATGTTCCTAAAATGTATGCAGTGATGCATATTACTAAGTGAAAGCAGACAATCTGAAAAGGGCGCATACTGCATGACCCCCAGCTATAGGACATTGTGGAAAAGGCAAAACTATGGAGACAGTAGAGAGATCAGCGGTTGCCAGGGGTGGAAGGGGTAGCCACAGTGGATGAATAGTTAGAGCACAGAGGATTTTTAGGGTGGTGAGACCATCCTGTAAGAGACTATAGTGGTAGGTACATGTTGTCATACATTTGTCCAAACCCACAGAATGTGCGACACCAAGAGTGAGCTATAACGTAAACTATGGGCTTTGGGTGATGATGTGTCAATGTTGGTTCAACAGTTGTAACAAAAGTACCACTCTGCTGGGGATGTGTATAGTGGGGGAGGTTATACCTGGGTGAGGGCGGGGGAGATGGGAAATCTCTCTATCTGCTGCTCAATTTTGCTGTAAATATGCAACTGCTCTAAAATATGAAGTCTATTAAAAAAATGTATGCAGTGCATTCTGTCAGTGGGCATGTGGGCTGTGGGGGAAGGTGAGCCTGGCCATGGCTTAAGGCCTCGGGAGATTTGCGTCTTCCCTACCTTCTCTGTTCTCTCATGGACTTGATGACCCAGCCCAAGTCTCTCCTGGTACAACCAGTTCCCGTCTATGGTAGTTAATGTTCTCTAAATTTGCTGCAAACACTGAATTAGCGAATGATGAATCTTGGCTCCCAGGGCGGAGAGAGGGCTACGTTCCCGCATGAGCCTCTGGTCACATCCTTCCATCAACAGATTAATGCATTACCTTGTTTTATGTATGTGTCTTGTTTAAAGACACTTTATTTAATATGTATTGTTGACTCATTAACACTGAACCCATGGCCAATGGCACTGTTGCCCATGCTTGAAGGAAGCTTATTTAACACACATATTTTCTTCATAAGGCACAAATGGCCTTCTTGCACTTACGGATACGAACAGCACTTTAGCACTACACATCACATGGGAGCCATTTTAAACAGCAAAATCACCAAGAAAAAGCACAAACATGCAAAATAAAAGCTTGGCACCAGATAGACTGAGAAAAGGACGCTTGTCTATAGTATGAGAGTTGAAACAAGAAGGCAGAGTATCATCTTGTTCAACCTCAGTGGGAACATGAGTGTCAGGCAAGTCAAGTTTTTCACTGCTCTCTGCATGCCCACAAATTGCCACTAAACACCATAGTATTGATTTTGTGGCTGCAAATAAATTTAATGGAGTAGGTAAATTTGCAAATACTGACATCTGTGACTAATGAGACTAGACTGTACATGCACTGGATCCAGACAGGGGCGTGCTGCCTCAGGTTGCTGTATCGTGTTGGTTGTCCAGGAACCTTGGCCAAACTCTGGCTCGAAAAACCTAGAAAACTTTGGTAACTTGAGAATGTTGTTAGAACATTGTGTGGGGGTTTGTTTAGAGAAGAGAACATTTCAGCTCCATGTCTCTGCGGACCATGAGAAGAAATACAGCCTACAGCCTGTAAAGGTCAAGGCGCCTAGCCTGTGTTGACATAGGCTCTTGCTCATTTCTCTCTCTGTTGGCACAAGCATCCAGATCAGAGAGACATCCCATGTGCTGCCCTGAGTGCTCCCTGACTGTTACCTAGCATTACCCTCTGCTTCCCCCATCCTCTGCCAGTATTTTTCATTCATTAAAGCCTGTTTCTGTCTTGCCCACTGAGGACCTTTCTTATCTACCAGTGACCTTTGTCTTGCCTTTGGATGTGATCATAATTCACTTTATCCAGACCGTGGCCATCCAAAGTGGCCAGGAGAGTTCATCTATAATCCTGGCATTCCATCCCATACTGCCTCTTGGAAAGATGTGAATGAATACAATGAAAACAAGTTTGTCAAGGCTTTTGATAATATGCATTGATATAATAAATTTCAAACAAGCAAAGGGACACAAGGAAACTTTGGGAGGCGATGGATAATATTTATTACCTCAATTGTGGTGATGATGGCATGGTGTGTGCAGATGTCCAAACTTACCCAGTTGTATACATTAAATATGTGCAGTTGTTTTTGTATATCAATTATACCTCAAGAAAGCTGTTAAAAATTTCAATCAACAATTGTTAAGTGTATGTCCCATTCAATATTTGAGATATATTAAGAAATTATTTATTATTTACCTGAAATTTAAATTTAATTGTCTTCCCTGTATTTTTGCTTGCTAAATCTGTCATCTCTGTCTCTCAGGAGTCCTGTGGGACCAACTATGAGGTCTCAGGAAAGTTAACTCCCCTCCGGGCCTCTGTGTCTCCATCTGTGAAATGGACAGGATTTCTAATATCTGCAGCTCTATGAGCTTGTCACTAAGAACCAGAGTTTGGACCTTGTTTTTTACATTCTTTCTTCCTACCCGGTAATTTGGTAGTTGAGAAATTCCCAAAGGGAGCTCAGCAAATACATGTGAATGTACATATTTATTTTTCAGTAGAACTTTCCTGTTGCTGAAAGAAAGCCCACCCATCTGGACTGCTTTGGCAGGAAAATTAATTTGCTGAAAATCATTAAAGTGCTTTCCCCCTCACCTCCCTGCTGGGCCCTGATGCACAGGATATCAAGAGCATATTCTCTGAGAAGACAGGATGGCGAGGTGCAGGCCCAGGGCTGTAAATCACCACTTCCAGCAGAGTGACAGCCTGAGTCTCTGTGCTCCATGTCCCACTAGACTGTGCTCCATGCACAAAGGGTAGTTCAGGAACTAGGCCTTTGGGCCATGGGGATTTAGGATGGTGACAACCAAAGTCTGGTTCTCTACCTCCTTCAGCAGACCAAGGCAAGCCCCGGATTGTGCAACTGTGAGCACATCTTCAGCTGTGGGGTGTTGCTACTCAGAGATGAGCTGTGCTTTCCACAGGGGTGGCTGGTGGGCCCCTGTCAGGGCCATGGTCTGCACTGTGAACAGAGGCATCCATGCAGGGGTGGTGGGTGGTAGCAGAAGGCTGAAACTAGAATGGGGAGACAGGTGCTGGGATGCATTTGCTCCAGGAACCCCCATTTCAGAAACTTCAGACAGCACTGCCTTCCTGGTCTGAGCAGAGGCCTGGCTCCCCAGGGAAGATTTCCCAGCAGTTGTGGTCATCCAGAGAAGGCCTTTCCTTTGGGGAGCACCCCCACCTGGGAATGGTGGCCGGGGCACTGCCACCACAGACCTGTGGGCACCTGGCTCTGCTCTCATTGGCCTTGAACAGAGTTCCACCAAGGATTTGAAGGCTACGGGATCCCTGCATGCTGTGATTAGCAAATGCTCTCTGATATCCTACGTCTCTCATGTATCTTAGGTAGTGGACAGGTGGGGTGAAATAAACAAGTAATTTTGTTCAGATAAGCAAATAATTTTTTCGTATATGTATGTTTCACGCCATATTTGGGACATACCTATACTAAAAATATTTTTGTTGATATCCAAAGGACAAACTGGTTTGTTGCCAGAAGTTTTTATTTTAATGAAGTACAATGATGAATTTGTTCTTTTATGTTGTTTTATCTAAGAAATCTTTGCCTTACTTAACATCACAAAGATCTGGATTATGCATGTAAGTCCGAGCTCTGGTTTAATTTTTGTGTATGGTGCAAGGTATACATTGCAGTTTCTGTTTTTGCATTTGCATTTTGCATTTGGCGATCTGATTGTTCAGCACCATTTGGTGAAAAGGTTATCCCTTTCTTCACCAAATTGTCTTTGCTTCTCTGTCAAAAATCAGTTGCCCGTTTATGTGTGGGTCTAATTTTGGATTCTGTCCTGCCGTGTTGTTTTATATGCCTCGCTGTACGCCAGTACCATCCTGTTTTGTTTATAATACATAATATATATGTATATAATAGTTTATAACAATTCTTGATTATTGTAGGATCAGCTCTCCAACTAAAGCAAGGCATCAAAGCCCTCAGAGCTGGTGGGGGGCGGGGGCCAGGCACTAAGAATCAACTGGTCTAGTACTTGGTGGTGTTTGGAAAGGAATGCTGAACTCCATTTACATTTAAGAGAACAGAAGTCTGACATAGTAGGAGGACTGGCGCATGGTGTTGGTACATAATGGAGAAGAATCTAAGATCTAGCTCTCCTTTTCCTGGATCCTGTATCTAGGATCCATCTAGTACATAATGGAGAAGAATCTAGGATCCAGCTCTCTTTATCAGAACCTTAGCAAAATTCTCTTCTAATTACCAAATATTGATAGTAATAACTAGATCTGCCATTTTTTTGAGTCCTCGCTATGGTACTAAGCATTTTACATGTAGTATTTCATGTAACTGTGTGCATGTCTGTGACGCTGTCTTATTCTGTGCTGGTGGCCCATGGGGAAGCTGAGGTACAGAGAAGTGGAGTCATGTGTGCAAGGTGGTACTGGTCGGTAGCTGGGCTGAGTGCAAATCCAGCATGGCTCATGGCAAAACCTGCATTCAAAGTGAAGTCCCCGAACCAGCAGCATTAGCCTCTAACAAGGGAAGTGTGTTAGAAATGCAAATTATGGTCCCAGCAATATTCTGATGGCCACTGACGTCAGAACTACTGAAGGGACTAGTCCTTCAGCTCTGCAAGCAGGCAGCTCCTGTATGCTTAAATCTTCAGAGAGATAAAAGATCCCAGAGCCTGGGGGCGGGGTGTGTATCCGTGATTCTCTCTCTTGGTCATACTCTATGGCAGTGACTTCAGGGGAAGGAGTAATGTATGCAGAGGGCATACAAGTCAAGTGCATGGGCTTGGGGGGACTGGTCAGAGCCCAGGGCACCTGATTTTACCTCTCAACTTTCTTTTTCCTCCTCTGTAGCATGGTGAGAACAGGAATGCCTGCTTCCTAAGAGAAAGTACTCAGCATAGGATTTAGTTTAGTCCGTTTCGACGCTTACTTCAAAGACTGACCACAGACTGCTGTCCTTCCATGCAACTCCTGGGGGAGGCTTGTGTGTCTCTGCCTGGTAGGGTTGCCAGATAAAATACAGGATGCCCAGTTACATTTAAATTGCTGATAAAGAGGAATTTTTTTCAGCATAAGTATATCTTCTGCAATATTTGGGACATACTTACTCTAAAAATTTTTTTTTCTTGTTGATATCTGAAAATTAAATTTAATTGGACATCCTGTAATTTTATTTGGCAAATCTGAGAACTCCACTACCTGAACAACAGTGATTCTTTCAGCAGAAGGGATTGGCTCTGCATAGTAGAGGAAGCCTCCTGCCCCAACTCCAAGCCCCGTCTGTTTGCTTTCTGGGTGGGGCTTGGGATGTGTTCATGTTGCCTGGAAAGAGGCAGCATGGCCAGAGACGAACAGGGCTCCTGTTTCATCCCCTCTTTGACAATATTCAGCCACATGGTATGAAACAACAGAGACAGGTTGAGAAGCACAGGGTGGTTAAGGGGACTGCTAAAAGTGACTACAATTTGGCTGCAGCTGAAAAACCCAAGTGAAGACACCAGCTGCTTTGTCCTGGGAGATAAAGAAAAAAGCCCCCACCAGCAAAACAAGCCCCACACAAGCCCCACACGGACATTTAGCCAGAAGTAGATTTATTTAGTCTTCTGAAGCAGCTTCATGTGAGGCTAGCTGTTCTGTTTTATGCATCTGAATTGCACGGAACTTGCACGGTTCGGCTGAGAACATCTCGGGAGATTTACGGGAGGTATCCATGGCATTAACTGCAGAGCTGAGCTGTATTGCTTAATTAACCTGAGAATAGGGGCTTCCGTTAAAAATCCACCTCTTCCAGGTAAGCCTGTGTTGCAGGAACAGCAGAGTTTAAACCTTTATTTTTTATTAAAAGATTTTATTTATTTATTTATTTGAGAGAGAGAGAGAGAGAGAGAGAGAGAATGAACAGAGGGAGTGGCAGAGGGAAAGGGAGAGGCAGACTCCCTGCCTGACAAGGGGCTCGATCCCAGGACCTTGGGATCATGACCAGAGCGGAAGGCAGATGCTTCACCGAATGAACCACCCAGGGGCCCCCAGTTTAAACATTTAAAGGCTGTAAATTATTGATGGCCGCCATCAGTACTCTGACAAGCCGCATACTGGGTGACTGGGTTGGAAAGCCAGGAAATTGGAAAGCGCTGGATCCCTGTAGGTGGAGATGTTCAGAGTACAGTAGACTGTGGCAAATTCTTTCCCAGAACCACAGACCATGGGGTGAGCCCAGGGGCCAGCGTGGTGTCCTCTCTCCATGTCCTCCCTGCATGTCCCCAGGCTGCCTCCGAGCCCCAGTCCTCAGCCTCTGCTCAGGTCACAGGAGGGGAGGCAATAAACAAGGTGGGAGAGGGAAGCGGGCATCTGAGCAGAAGCCATGACAGGCAGAAATAAAAATGCACAAAGGAAATCTTGCACTTCCTCCTCATTTATTCTTTCCCCTCCTTATTCAGACGGGGATTTTGTTTTTAAAGCTGATCTCTTGCTTCCTCGCAGGAGTTGTCTTATGTAATTTTAGCAGGTGTCGTAGCTGAACTTAATTTGATGGAATGAAAGGAAATGTGCCTTTGTTTTCTTAAAAAGAACAAATGTTTGGCATTTCTTATTTATGAACACAATAAACCAGGCTCTGCTGGGAAGAGACGTGGCAGGGAAGCCGCAGATATGCGGGGAGAAGGACATGATGTTTATAACTCTGCGAATGAAATCTTGAAAACGGACAAGTGAGAGCAATCCTCCCACAGAAGGGACATATGTATTGCTCGGAACTCACATGCACACGTCCCAGCATCTTCTTTGCCATCGTGCTGAATGCCGAGCTAATCAGTAATGGGAGAATTTGATGTGAAGCTCGCGTTTTCAAAAGAATTGTCATATGTGCTCATATACACATAAAATGCAAGTGAGGAAACCACGTAGCATCTTACTTCGTTCTGGAAGCTTTTTAAGCTGAAAAATGCCCTTCTCAACCTTTCTCGCAGGGGGGAGACTATCGCAAAGGAGAGAATGTTTTGACTTTAAAATATAATGAGCAGTTCCACCCCAAGGTATGTACACAGAGCAGGGGAAGCACACGTCCGCACAAGGACTTGCTTGAGAACGTTCATAGCAGCCCAAACCCAAGAAAGGACTTTGAGTCATCAAGGGGAGAATGGATAGATAACTTGTATATTCATACAGTGGAATAGTACCCAGCAGTGAAAAGAAACAGACTGTTGGCACGTAGAAAAGTGTGGTTGAGTCTTAAAAATATTATGCTGAACAAGGAAAGCCAGACGTATGTCAGATCTGGATTTTGTATGGAACGAGGATATTCCAGAGGATATTGCGAGGGGTAGGGGCTAGCTCCTCAAGGAGACCGTTCCGACCTTATGATCAGTGAGTGTCTCAAAGGTTGGGCACGCAGGATTCTTCTTGATTGGGAGGCGTGAACAAAGCCAGAAAGATGCCATGTGGGGAAGTGGGGCAAAGGGGAGTGGTTGGACGACAGAGTGAGACTGTTCTACCCTGAAGCCAGCCTGTGTTTAGGAAGGGCGACGGAGGCTAGGCTGTATGTTTGGGAGGGGCTGTCTGCTGGCTCCGGCGGACACTGGGGGAAGGTGGGGCAAAGTTCACAGTCTGGGAAAGGAGAGACTCTTAAGCTAAGTTTGGTGAACAAGCATTTTGTTCTGATTGATAAATGGGACTAAGCCGTTCAGCTAATCATTTATAGAAGAAAGGGAATTTGCAGGGTCTGTGTCTGGCCCCGTCTTATGTAAACAAGGGGGGGCATCTAAGTCTTGTGAGGAAGGGTGTTCTTTGCAGTAAGCTGTTTTCCAGAGCACAAAAGAGTGGGGAGTTCCTTGAACCCGTGCTGTTTTTCAGGAGCCCAGGGCTTGGGTAAAATTCCACCTTGTTATATTAAAGAGTATCATTCCATTTCCATGACATTCTAAGCTAT
>NW_027398788.1:0-9935 GCF_003265705.2 Callorhinus ursinus | reverse complement strand
GCTCCTTCCAGGGGAGGAAGGGGAATCTCCCCGCCTCTGCTGCTTGTTGGGTCCCTGCTGGAGACACAGTGGCCTGACTGGGCCACGATCACAGTTTATGGCAACCCCGAGCTGAGTGCCCGCGCCTCGGCTCCATCTCTGCAGCCGGCTTCCCCGCTCCGATACCTGGGATCTCTGCTGCACTCAGGCACCCGGTCTTTCTGTGATCCCGAGGATCCTGAGACCACACTGTCCCGCGAGGGTTCCACCCCCGCTTAGCCACTGGAGCGACGTCCCTCAGCGGAGCCGGCTTCTAAAAGTTCCGATTTTGTGCTCCGCCGCTCTATCACTTGCCAGAAGGGGCCGACGGAGGCCCCCTCCCACATCGTCTATCCTCCCGAATATCGTCTCGGATTCACTTCTCCGCATGTCCTACCTTCCAGTAAGTGGTCGCTTCTCTGTTCAGAGAGTTGTTGCTACTCTCTTCTTCAGTCTCCTGTTGAGTTCGTAGGTGTTCAGAATGGTTTGATCCCTATTCAGCTGAATTCCTGAGACCAGACGAAATCCAGGTCTCCTACTCCTCCGCCATCTTGCCGAAATCCAGAATGTATTTTATGCTTACAGTACATTTCAGTTCAGACTAACCTTAACCTCAGGTGGCTGGTGGTTCCTGCTTTGGACAATGGACTTGGACCTCTCAGTTGTTGTGACATTTTAAAAAACTCCAGCTCTTTCCATTTGGGAATCCAGAATGAGATGGAAGGAGAACTTTTGATTTACAATAACTTTCTCTCAAAAATTCATAGATATCTCTTCCTTATTTTTAATATATAGCATTCTCAGTTTGATTCTTGTTTTCTTTATAATAACTGTTTTTTCCCCTCTTTCTGGTAGTTTGTCCGATTTCCTCTTTTTCCTTGGAGCTAGGATATCTCATTATATTTTTACCATTTTTATATATTTTTTCTTATTTAGATACATATGTATGTATCTAATATCTATATAGAGATTTTATTCTCTTCTCCCTTACAAAATCTACCCTTGGGAATATCTTTATTCAGTATTGCTGCTTGGCATGTCCTAGCTTCTGTTGATCTAAAAATTGTTCCTTTTCAATGCAGGGAAATAGTTGATTGGATTGCATTACTCCTTGTCATCCTGACGAAATTCCTTTTGGATGGGTACTGGCCATCCTGGATATCTCCTTCCCCCTTACCTTTCCCTCTAAATCCTGGAAGAGTTCCTCAACTTACTTACCCTGACTAATAATTTGGCGTTTTGTATGTCCATCCTTTTATTGAACATTGTCATTGAAATTTCAAAAACCACAGCTTTAATTTCTCAGAAACTTTTTTGGTTATTGTTCTTTTATTGTACCATTTCCATAGCAGCTTCTTCTTTCTTTTACTTGTTATAAGATATTTATTAAGGTGAAGAGCCTTGTCAAAGGCAAAGACAGTGGTTGGATATAGCACTTGTATCAACATACTATATACATAAGCAAAATTTTTTAAAAAGAAAGGAAAATATGAAAATATCTAAGATTAAACCTCTCTGTAACTATACAATATTATTTGGTATGATTCCTACTCATCTTTTCAAATCAACATATAAAGTCATAACTTATATAAGTATTAATCAAATTCACTGTTATAACCTCTTTTCATGTCTCAGACAAAAGATTGAAATACTTCATGGTAACAGACTGTTCTAATAATATATTGCTATTGCTCCCCACGACATGAATTCTAATAACAATGAATAATATATGTAATATACATAATAAAAATAATATCTTTTAATATATTCTATATAAGATAATAATTAATATAGATATAATATTAAAATATGAAATGTTTGATAATAATTAAAAAACAAATATATTGCCTTAATTAAAATATAAAATGAGAACTAGGGAGAGAAAGGCTGCTTTATTTTTTGTTGTTAAAAATTTGCCCCCAGTCATATAATATATGAGATATAACTGACATATAGCTCTGTATACTTTAAGGTGTAGAATGACTTGAAGAAAGCCTATTCTTAAAATATTAAACAAATGAGTTCTTGAATCTTTCTGGAGATCCTTTCTGAGGATTTTAAGTTCTCTCCTCTTTCCTGTATTAACTGTGTACCTTAGCCCAGAGTTTGCTAGAAAACAGAACCCAAGGCACAACATGTATTCAGGCTTTAAGGGGTTATGTGTGCAATCCTGGGCAGCAAGAGTGAGGGAAGAAGAGGGAAGGAGGCACAGCAAATTCAAGACGGTGCATCCCTGTGTTGGGCACTGCCTTGTAAGACAACATAGATGGTAGTGTGGCCATGCAAGACTTTCCAGAAAGGCCACTTATAACAGTGTTGGGACAGTCCCTTGGCAAGAGGAGAGAGGAAGAAAGAGTAAGGCCAGCTCCTTCTCATCTTGTCTCTGCCCTTGGTCAAACTTTGCCTCATTGGACTTTTCCTGACTTCTGGGTTGATTTGCCTGTCTGGGGAAGGCAGATCCTACTTCCATAGCACAGCAGTTCATCTGAGTCCAGATGGGAGATCCCAGAGCTTCCATGTGTATGATGTGGACAGATCTGGGTGCTGGAGCTGCAATGGTGCCCACCACGCCAGGGGACCCTCAGCTGGGGGAGGTCAAGTCAGTGATATTAGGAGACAAGCCACCTGAGGTGTCTCCAGGGACTTTGGGGCCTGCGAGTGGGCAAAAATGATGCTGGCCATAAACTGGGTCCAGAACAATTTGCTGTCATTGCTTCCTGTCTTGCTTTTCCTTTAGCTGGCTTAAAACATTTCTTCAATGTCATGGGGTCCATGGCTGTACCTCCATACTTACTAAGGCCACTTAATACAGATGCCTGGTGCAGGTTTTCTTGGCATTGTGGAATTGCAGTGACAGAAAAGGATGACCACTGATCCATGTACAAGTACCAGATAGGAACAGAATATCATGCAGGCAAGTTTCCTTCAGGCTGTGGACACAGGGAACAGGTAAGCAGATCATGGGCCCCTCTGGCCCCAAAACTAGAGGCATTCTGGGTGAGAGTTGGTTTCTCCAGGCTGTGTGCTACTTCCTTCTTGCATCAGCACCCCTGAAACAAACCCTCTGCTTTATTTAGGCAACTAAATTTATCTGCTTTATCTACATGGCAAGTAGTACAGTTTGTGATATGAATGGTCAAGTTGGAACTGGTGTCCCTAGTTGGCCACTCCTACTTTCAGCTCCTGCTAGCTCAGAGTGTGGATCCTTGTGCAGTTCTGCATTGAGGAGCTTCCTGTTTAGGTCAGTTGGAGAGGTCTGGTACCTGTGGTTTTCAGAGTTCTCCCATTCCGGTTTCTGTGAGCACTCAGGCTCATTTGCACCATATCTTACAGACATCCTTTAGAACTTTTGATCTGTTGATGGTACTCTTCAGGATTTGGGGGACTATTATGCATTTGCCTTTATTTTAACAATTCTTATTTGTTCTTTTTTGCCCACAGGGGCTAAGTGAAAAAAGGGAAGGTAAATGTGCATTCTTAGCTAGCTCTTTTGAATGAAAAATCCTATTCTCAATGAGGCTGAGAACCCTGGATTGACAATCACACAGTGCAAGCAAGACAGAACCCAGGAGGGCTGACCTCCCAGCTGTGGCTAGCCTCCTATCCTGGCTTACCCTGGGGCCATCTCTTCAGTGGGCTGGATTCACCCATACTATGCACACTCATTTCTTGCTCTGTCACTGCTGATCACTTATGCCAAACCAGTCCAGAGTATGATTTCACTGTAATCAAAAATAGCTACCATTTACTGACTGTTTATTACTGTGTGTCTAGAAATGTATTAAATACTTTATATGCACTAATTCATCCAATTCTCATAGCAGCCATAAAATAGACATGATTATCATGATTATCATTTTACTGGTGAAGAAACCAAGGCTCAAAGGGGTTAAGAAATTTGTTCAAAGTCACTCAGAGTACACAGCAGTCAAAACACAAACCCAGTTGTCTGCAAGGCAAAGCCTAGGCTCTGCCCTTACGTTACACCAGTGGGTTTTACCCTGGGGGTGGTTTTGTCTCCTAGGGGACACATGGCTGTGTCTGGAGACAGTTTTGATAGTCATAACTGGGGGGTGTTAATGGCATCTACTGGTAGAAGCTAGTGCTACTGCTCAACCTCCTACAGTGCATAGGGTGGCCTTTCCCCACCCCCACATTGAAGAATCAGTGCCAACGTGCAGAACCCTGCACTAGACTCATACATTACCCTGAGCGGGGACTCAAAACCACCCAACACTTCGTTGTGAGTCAATAGTTTCTCAAGCATTCTCAGGGGGAAATTCTAGATAGCTTGTAAACTTACCATGGTCCTGGTTTATGATTTCATTCTTGGGTGATGTTCATGTTCATGTTCAGGAGCTATTACAACCTTGGCATGGCACACGATGTCTTCATGGGATTCTCACATATGGATGACCATGCCTACAGTCTCCTAACACTAACACATGAATACCCACAACACCGTTTGTAAAACAGAAATTATCATTGATACAATGAAACCTATATTTTATTTTACTTTTTAAATTTAAATTCAATTAGCCAACATATAGTAAGTACATCATTAGTTTCAGATGCGGAGTTCAACAATTCATCAGTTCCATATAACACTCAGTGCTCATCACATCACGTGCCCTCCTTAATACCCATCACTCAGTTACCACATCCCTCCACCCACCTCCCCTCCAGCAACCCTGTTAGTTTCCTGTAGTTAAGAGTCTCTCATGGATTTTCTCTCTCTCTGATGACTTCCCATTCAGTTTTCCCTCCCTTCCCCTATGATCCTCCTCACTGTTTCTTATATTCCGCATATGAGTGAAACCATATGATAATTGTCTTTCTCTGATTGACTTATTTCTCTCAGCATAATGCCCTCCATTCTATCCACATCAGTGTAAATGGTAACTATTCATCCTTTCTGATGGCTGAGTAACATTCCATTGTGTGTGTGTGTGTGTGTGTGTGTGTGTGTGTGTGTGTGTGTGTGTCTCACATCTTCTTTATCCATTCATCTACCAATGGACATCTGGGCTCTTCCCACAGTTTGGCTGTTGTGGACATTGCTACTATGAACAATGGGGTGCAGATGCCTCTTTGGATCACTACATTTGTAACTATAGGCTAAATAACTAGTAGGGCAATTGCTGGGTCATAGGGTAGCTCTATTTTGAACTTTTTGAAGAACCTCCATACTGTTTCCCAGAGTGGCTGTACCAGCTTGAGTTCCCACCAACATGGTAAGAGGGTTCCCCTTTCTCCACATCCTCTTCAACATTTGTTGTTTCCTGACTTGTTAATTTTAGGCATTCTGACTGGTATGAGGTGGTATCTCATTGTGCTTTGATTTGTATTTCCCTGATTGCAAGGAATATGGAGCATTTTTTCCTATGTCTGTCGGCCATTTGTATGTCTCCTCTGGAGAAGTGTCTGTTCATGTCTTCTGCCCATTTCTTGACTGGACTATTTGTTTTTTTGGGTGTTGAGTTTGATAAGTTCTTTATAGATTTTGGATACTAGCCCTTTATCTGATATGTCATTTGCAAGTATCTTCTCCCATTCCATAGGTTGCCTTTTAGTTTTGTTAACTATTTCCTCTGCTGTGCAGAAGCTTCTATCTTGATGAAGTCCCAATAGCTCAATTTTACTTTTGTTTCCCTTGCCTTTGGAGATGTGTCTAGCAAGAAGTTGTTATGGCTGAGGTCAAAGACGTCGCTGCCTGTGTTCTCCTCTAGGATTTGATGGATTCCTGTTTCACATTTAGGTCTTTCATCCATTTTGAATTTATCTTTGGTATATGGTGTAAGAGAATGGTCCAGTTTCATTCTGAATGTGCCTGTCCAATTTTCCCAATACCATTTGTTGAAGAGACTGTCCATTTTCCATTGGACATTCTTTCCTGCTTTGTCAAAGATTAGTTGACCATAGAGTTGAGGGTCCATTTCTGGGCTCTCTATTCTGTTCCATTGATCTATGTGTCTGTTTTTGTGCCAGTACCATACTGTCTTGATGATGACAGCTTTGTAATACAGCTTGGAGTCAGGCATTGTGATGCCACCTGCTATGGTTTTCTTTTTCAACATTTCCTTGGCTATTCAGGGTCTTTTCTGGTTCCATACAAATTTTAGGATTATTTGTTCCAGCTCTTTTAAAAATGTCAATGGTATATTGATAGGAATTGCACTGAGTATTTAGAATGCTCTGGGTAGCATTGACATCTTCACAATATTTGTTCTTCCAATCCATGAGCATGGAAATTTTTCCATTTATTCGTGTCTTTGTTAATTTTTTTTCATCAGTGTTCTGTGGTTTTTAGAGTACAGAACCTTTACCTCTTTGGCTAGGTTTTTTCCTAAGTATCTTATGGTATTTGATGCAATTGAAAATGGAATCAATTCTTTTCGTAAAAGATTTTATTTATTTATTTGTCAGAGAGAGAGAGCATAGGCAGGGGCAGCAGCAGGCAGAGAGAGAAATAAACTCCCCACTGAGCAGAGAGCTCTATGCGGGACTCAGTCTCAGGTCTCTGGGATCATGACCTGACATGAAGGCAGAACTTAACTAACTGAGCCACTCATGCAACCCAATGGGATCGATTTATTAATTTCTCTTTCTTCCATCTCATTGTTAGTGTATAGAAATGCCACTGATTTCTGTGCATTGATTTTGTATCCTGCCACCTTCTGAATTGCTGTTGAGTTCTAGCAATTTGGGGTGCAGTCTTTTGGGTTTTCCACATAGAGTATCATATCATCTGCAAAGAGTGAGAGTTTGACCTCTTTGCCAATTTGAATGACTTTTATTTCTTTTTGTTTTCTAATTACTGAGGCTAGGACTTCTAGTACTATGTTGAACAGTGGTGAGACTGGACATCCTAGTCATGTTCCTGACCTTAAGGGAAAAGCTCTCACTGTATCCTCATTAAGAATGATATTCACTATGGGCTTTTCATAGATGGCTTTTATGATAATGAGGTATATTCCCTCTATCCCTATACTGTGGAGAGTTTTAATTGAGAAAGGATGCTGTAGCGGAGCAAGATGGCGGAGGAGTAGGAGACCTAGATTTCGTCTGGTCTCAGGAATTCAGCTGAATAGGGATCAAACCATTCTGAACACCTACGAACTCAACAGGAGATCAAACAGGAGAGTAGCAACAACTCTCTGAACAGAGAAGCGACCACTTACTGGAAGGTAGGACGTGCGGAGAAGTGAATCCGAGGCGATATTCGGGAGGATAGACGGCGGGGGAGGGGCCTCCGCCGGCCGCTTCTGGCAAGTGCTAGAGCCGCGGAGCACAAAATCGGACCTTTTAGAAGTTGGCTCCGCTGAGGGACGTCGCTCCAGTGGCTAAGCGGGGTGGAACCCTTGCGGGACAGTGGGGTCTCAGGACCCTTGGGGTCACAGAAAGACCGGGGGAGTCTGAGTGCGCCAGAGCTCCCAGGGATCGGAGCGGGGAAGCTGGCTGCAGAGACGGAGCCGAGGCACGGGCTCTCAGCTCAGGGTGGCCATAAACTGTGATCCGCGGCCCAGTCGGGCCACTGCTCCTGCAGCAGGGACCCAACAAGCGGCAGAGCCGGGGAGACTCCCCTTCCTTCCCGGGGAGGAGCGGCGCGGGAGCGCACCGCAGGGATCTGCTGGGTTTGGAGACTCCACACGGGGTCGGGTGCCAGAGATACAGACGCTCGGTCACAGGCGGGGTGAGCACGAAGTGCGGCCAGAGACCAGGGACACGGGAGTGACTGCTTTTCTCTGGGGGTGCACTGAGGAGCGGGGCCCCGAGTTCTCAGCTCCTCTGGGTGGAGATTGGGAGGCCACCATTTTTGCCCTGGTCCTCCAAGGCTGTACGGAGAGCTTCCAGGGAAAAAACTCCTGAGATCAAACCCGAGCAGCTTGCTTAACCCGGACCAACAAGGGCGGGGCAATTCAGCCTCCGGCAAAGACATTTGGAAACCAGAGCAACAGGCCCCTCCCCCAGAAGATCAGCAGGAACAGCCAGCAAGCCAAGACCAAGTTTACCAATCAAAGAGAACGGGAGAACTCCAGCGCTAGGGGAATACTGCACATAGAATTCATGGCTTTTTTTTTTACCATGATTCATTAGTTCATCAAAGTTAATTTTTGTTAACTGTTTTTTTTTCTTTTTTTTTCCCTTTTTCAACCAACATCTTATCAATCTCTTTTTAAAAAAAAAACATTTTTTATTTTTCATTTTTAGAGTCATATTTTATCCCTTCATAGTAGTTACCCTTATTTTTGGCATATATATATAAGTTGTTCTCTCTTTAAAATTTTGAGATACAGTTTCTTCTAACAGATAAAAATATACCCTAAATCACTAGTGTATGGCTCTGTTCTAGTCTCCTGCCTGATCACATTCTCTCTCTTTTTTCTCTCTCTTTTTTTTTTAAATCTTCTTTCTTTTTTCAAACAACTCCTTATCTTATCAAGTCCTTTTATAAAATCTTTTATAATTCTCATCTTTACAGTCATCTTCGATCCCTTCATTGTATCAACCCTTATTTTGTACATATATGTCTTTCTTCCTTTAAAATTTTAGGAGGCACTTTTTTCTAACAGACCAAAATACGCCGAAAATCTAGTGTGTGGCACTGATCTATGCACTAGCCTGATCATATTTGATCACATTCTGCTTTTTTGTATTGTTCTGTTTTTGTTTTTATTTTTATTTATTTTTTTTCTCCTTCTTTTTTCTTTCTTTCCCTTTCTTTTCCCCTGGTTTCAGGTCTTTTCTGATTTGTATACACTATATTTGCTGGGGACGTTGTAAACCTGTTAGCATTTTGTTCTCTCATTCATCTATTCTCCTCTGGACAAAATGACAAAACGAAAAAAATCACCTCAGCAAAAAGAACAAGAGGAAGTATCGTCAGCCAGGGACCTACTGAATACGGACATTAGTACGATGTCGGACCTAAAGTTCAGAATCATGACTTTAAAGATACTAGCTGGGCTTGAAAAAAGCGTGGAAGTTATTAGAGAAACCCATTCTGGAGAAATAAAAGAACTAAAATCTAACCAAGTCGAAATCAAAAAGGCTATTGATGAGGTGCAATCAAAAATGGGGGCACTAACTACTAGGATAAATGAGGCAGAAGAGAGAATCAGTGATATAAAAGACCAAATGATGGAAAGTAAAGAGGCTGAGAAAAGGAGGGAGAAACAACTACAGGATAACGAGGGCAGAATTCGAGAGATAAGTGATTCGATAAGACGAAACAACATTAGAATAATTGGGATCCCAGAAGAAGAAGAGAGAGAGAGAGGGGCAGAAGATATATTGGAGCAAATAATAGCAGAGAACTTCCCTAATGTGAGGAAGGAAACAGGCATCAAAATCCAGGAGGCACAGAGAACCCCTCTCAAAATCAATAAAAATAGGTCAACACCCCGACATCTAATAGTAAAACTTACGAGTCTCATAGATAAAGAGAAAATCCTGAAAGCAGCTCGGGAGAAGAGATATGTAACCTACAATGGTAAAAATATTAGATTGGCAACAGACCTATCCACAGAGACCTGGCAGGCCAGAAAGGACTGGCAAGATATCTTCAGAGCACTAAACGAGAAAAATATGCAGCCAAGAATACTATATCCAGCTAGGCTCTCATTGAAAATAGAAGGAGAGATCAAAAGCTTCCAGAACAAACAAAAACTAAAGGAATTTGCAAACATGAAACCAGCCCTAAAAGAAATATTGAAAAAGGTCCTCTAAGCAAAGAGAGAGCCTAAAAGCAGCAGAGATCAGAAAGACACACAGACAACATACAGTAACAGTCACCTTACAGGCAATACAATGGCACTAAATTCATACCTTTCAATAGTTACCCTGAATGTAAATGGGCTCAATGCCCCAATCAAAAGACACAGGCTATCAGATTGGATTAAAAAACAAGACCCATC
>NW_027398787.1:7688-9890 GCF_003265705.2 Callorhinus ursinus | reverse complement strand
TACAAAGTCGAGGTCGATGAGGTTCACACGGGCTTCCTGCAGTGTATATGCGATCCTGTAGGCTACAGCCAGGCGGCTCGGTGGTGATGGATCCCAGAAGACATGTTTTTGGAAAGCCCTGCCTCCTCCCTCCACGGAACCCCCATCATCCTGAAATGCTCGACTTCAACCTAAAATTCATGAAAGTCAATGGGCATGGCCTCTCCTCAGACACTTGTGAAGGATGTGGGATTTTGGAGGCATATGCAGGTGAAGAGGAGGGGCAGTGCATGGAAGATGAGCAGATGTGGCTGCAGGAATGTGTGTTGTCAGATGAATATTCACAGCTACAGCCAGGATGTGTCACCTCATTTACACCCCACACTGACCCCCTGTGTTAAGCGCTGTGACTCACCTTGCCTCCAAACAAGAGCTTGGAGCACCACTTGCCCAAATATGCTGGTAGGGATATGGTGTGGCTTGGACTCAGACCAGGGTTTTCCTCTCTATTCTCAAATCCAGGACACATAATTCATTTCCCCACAGTACAGCTCTAAGTCCCCCTCATTGCTTTTTATCCCCCGTTAAACCCCTCAGCTCAGTTCTGGACAGGATCTGCTGGGGCTGGGCATATGAGTCCCTCCCTGCATGCCTCCCATCCGGTTTGAAGTTACAGAGAAGGAGGAGCTGCAGGATGGCCTCCACACAGACACAGATCTGTCACCGGCATGGGTGGTTGGAATAACCGGAATGCAGGTCAGAACATCCTGTACAGCCCCAGAGGCTCCATCATGACCTTTGAGTTAAGAAAGGCCCAGCCCAGGCTATGATTCCATCAGCCAAACTCACACCTGGCTATAGAGGCAGATATCCCCTCTTCATCAAGTGGTCTCCCCCCACCACAGCCGCACCCACAGCCCAGCCACAGCCCGGTGGGTGGGTCTGAAATTGCCTGCAACTGGGTGGAGATGTTCCAGATAACACTTGGAACATGACAGTGTAGGCCAAGTGGGAAGCCAGAACCAAGTGGAGCAAAGTGGATGGAGCTAGGCACACAGCATTCAGACCGTGTGTTTGTGTGGCCTGGACTGCGTCTCCAGGCCCTTCAAGTCAACTTTGCATACCACCCAAGTAGGGTTAGTTTTGTACTTGCACTGTCCCCAAGGCAGGGGTGACATGGAAATAACCACCACAAAAAACCTGGTCGCTTATGGTGACCTTTTAGATCTATGGAAGAGCCAGATGACCTGGAAGAGAACAGGGTTTTCTCAATCCCAACCCCTTGGATTTAAATGCTAAAAAGTCCACAAGAACTTGAAATTCAATAGAAAAGGAGGACTACCCCAGAAGCATATGGGCCCAAGGACGAGGTAGAAAAAGGAAGGTCTGCAAGAATGTCACAGAAATTTGGAGGCTGGGGATTTCTTTAAGACTGACCCTTACCAGTGGGGGTTGGATTGACAAAAAGATGGTAGAAATCCCACTACGTTGAGGAGGATTCTTGAATAAAAGAGGCATTGTGTGATGTCCAGGGTGTAGCTAGGTGCCTATAAGCCTTTGAGAGATAGGAGAGAAAAGGTGATGGTAGGGGTGGGATTGTAGATGGGAACGCTGAGATCAGCCCCCACAAGTACTCCAAGAACCCTGGGACACTGCGCACATGTTTGGGTGGGTGGGCAGAGCAGGGTAGCCCGTGGGTTGGGACAAGAAAAATGCTCTAGAGGCCTCAGCAGAGTTAGGGACATCAATAGGCAGACAGAGGTTGATACCCCATGTCAGGGAGGGAAGGGCCAGCAGAGGCCAGTGAAAACAGGGGTGCTTGGGAGGAGAATCAACCAAATCAGAGAAGGGGGGCAGCCTAGAGAGAGGGAAGAAGTGTTACAGGATGCATACTGAGACTAACAGGGTTTTGTCACCAGGCTGTTTTGAACCCCAAAAGACTGAAGTGCCTTGAATTAGGAGCCCTCAGTTTTCCATTATCAAGGGACAAAAGAGCTTTCAGTCTCTCTTCTCATCGCAAATGTGACTTGGTAAAAAGTCCGTGTGGTCAGCTGTGGAAAGCTGAAAGGCCTAACCTACTCGTCAAACCCTTGCGGCCCACTGCTGTCCTGCCAAGAACCCTGTCCCCTCGCTCCAGAGAAAACGAAGTCACTTGGATGGGGAGGGTGGATTCTGGCATTGTGACCAGCGAGGGTGGGGAGCAGAGGTTCACTGAGGTCTAGA
>NW_027398787.1:5616-7678 GCF_003265705.2 Callorhinus ursinus | reverse complement strand
AGAGTAGCCAAGGCAGGTCCAGTAATCCCAGGTGTGCGGAGCAGCGGGGGTCCAGGGGTGGAAGTTCTGGGAACTGGGGAGAGGCCACAAGTTTTTGGGGATAACTTGGGAGCTGTCAGAGTCTAAGGTGGCAGCAGGACCCGAGAAGAATTCAATGACAATACCCTGGGGTGTTTGGGGTCAGCCAAAGATGGGACATCTCAGTATCTGTGGGAAGAAAGGGGTTTCTAAAAATTGGGACTTGATGTGCAAGAGGCAGTGAGTTCAGTCTCTAGGTGAGGGAAGTACCCCAGCATCTGTGTTATGGGAGGCATAGGAGCCCACGGGTCAGCCCTGGGATCTCTCGGCTGATGAACATGGGAGCAAGGATGGTCTGAGTTGTGGATGTGGGTCGCACCTATGAGACCCAGGGGACTACTAAGGCCTAAGCTTGGTCTCCTTCCTAGCCCTGGACAGGCGGAGTCTGGGTGGGGCTTGCTATTCAGAAGACACTCTTTCCACCCCCCGCAGGTGTCCCTGACCCTTATTCACACGTGGCGTTATTTTTGGCAACCGCAGACACTGCGAAGGCCAGGAGGATGGCAGTTGGCAACATCTCTATCATGCTCCTGTCCCAGCCTGGCCTGGAAGCCCAGTGACCTCACAAAGCTCTGTGGCCTCCTAACCAATCAGCATGGCTACATCCCCCCTCCCACCCCCAATAGTCAGGCCAGGCAGGAGCCCTTTAGCTTAACCGGTTCAGGCTGAAAGATCCCAGCTTTCTGTACAGCCTCCTCTGCGACCCTCAGGGAATGGCAGCACATGTGCAGCCCCCTCCCTCTGTCCCAGGCCAGGATATTCATACCCAGTTACCATTGAAGGTTACGTATCATCTGAGGATCCAGTTTTATGCACTGTCAGGATCTGCCCCATATGCAAGCTGCAACCACAGTTGCTGTTCCAAATCATGGGTTGAGGGGCAGCTCTGTCCCTCTGTGTCAAGATGATGCAGCATGTCAATGGTCACAGGGTGTCGGGCTCACCAGATTAAACGATCCCTAACCCTGGGCAAATTGTCTTTCCCTCTTCCAAGTACATATTATCAGCACATTTTTCAAAGAGCCTCTTTTAATTTCTCTAATTTAGGACTGCAAGGCCCACCTTTCTATTCACTGCTGAGTATCACAGGTTCTGGTGTTTCCTAACTGACTGTCTCCAGGTCTCCACTCTGGGACCTACATGCAGGAAGATGTGTCTCCTATACTTGAGGGTCCGGAATTTTCACCACAATCACCTGAATATCCTGAGGATTCATTTTTTCTGATTGTCTGGAGATGGTATCTCACTGACGGGAGTATGACAAATGCTCACCTCACATACATGCATGTTAAGAATTTTCACCTTCCTGTGGGAGTGTGAGGAGATTACACCTAACCTGCATGAAGGGCAGTGTTCCCCCCTCTCCCTGAGTGTAAGTTCTCCTGAGCATCAAGAGGTTGTCCCTTCCCTGCCTGCGTGTCAGGACACATCATAGCTTCTTCCTGAGTGTTATGAGTTTTCAGATTGTCAAATGAGATTTATTCTCCTACTAACTGTGTTTTCTTTAAGATTTTATTTATCTTTTGACACAGAGAGAGAGACAGCTAGAGAGGGAACACAAGCAGCGGTAGCGGGAGCGGGAGTGGGAAAGGGAGAGGCAGGCTCCTGGCTGAGCAGGAGCCCGATGCAGGGCTGGATCCCAGGACCATGGGACCATGACCTGAGCTGAAGGCAGACACTTAACGACTGAGCCACCCAGGCGCCCCTCCTACTAACTTTGTTACTGAATGTCACAATTTCTCAGGTCACATAACTTTCAGGAGGTCACATGCCCTTCAACTGAATATCCAGTAGGTCTTATATATCTTTACTGGAGTGTCAGGAGCCATCATCTCCTAACCCTAACCCTAAACCTAACCCTAACGCTAACCCTAACCCTAAACCTAAACCCTAACCCTAACCCTAACCCTAAACCTCACCCTAACCCTAACCCTAACCCTAACCCTCATCCTCACCCTCACCCTCACCCTCACCCTCACCCTCA
>NW_027398787.1:0-5516 GCF_003265705.2 Callorhinus ursinus | reverse complement strand
AGTCCAGCTTTTGGGACAGGCTGTAGTTATAGGAAAGAGTGACACCATGTGAGCTAGCAGGAGGCACACTCTAGACTCCCTCATGGAGCCTACTCGGGAGTAGGGGTCTGGGTGCCCTAGGGGCCAGCACACAGCAGGGTCTGCGGTGACCATGCAGCCATGGACCCTAGGGAGTGTCCACTCTGCCCTCTCCCCACTCCTGACTGGCCTCACCTCTCCTCACTCTGGGGCTGGACGACCAGGAATCAGGCCCCATTGGCCTGGCTCAGCTCCAGCTTCTAAAGATTTCCAAGCCCCTGGAGCAGCTGGATTTCCTGGGGCCAGAGGGAGGACTGGCTGTGGACAAGGACTGCGCTGTGGAGGATGCAGGTCCTTGTAGAGGGTGAAGGATGGGGCAGGGGCCGAGTCCTGGGGCCACAGCTCATGTCTACATAGGGCTGAAATCCCTGAAGCCCCACGGGGTCCTTCGTTATTGTAACGGCTCCCTGCACATGGGAATCCCGCTGGTGGGCCCCTCAACCCCAGCCTCCTTCCCGCCCCTCTGACTCCAGCCAGGGCTGCAGCCAGGGACAGGCTGGATGTCCGTCCCCGGTCCTGCCAGGAAGACAAGGCAAAATGAGGAGAGGAGAAGGGGAAGGGTCGGACTGATATTCTCCCTGTCCTTTTTTTTTTTTTAAGATTTTATTTATTTATTTGAGACAGAGAGAATGGGAGAGAGAGAGCACATGAGAGGGGGGAGGGTCAGAGGGAGAAGCAGACTCCCCGCTGAGCGAGGAGCCCGATGCGGGACTCGATCCAGGGACTCCAGGATCATGACCTGAGCCGAAGGCAGTCGCTTAACCAACTGAGCCACCCAGGCGCCCTATTCTCCCTGTCCTGAGTCGGCCTCCACTGATGCCTCCAGGTCCTCTGGCCCACCCCAGCACTTAGCTGGATGCTGAGAGGGAGTTTGCATTCCTGCAGACTGGAATGCATTCCAGCTCGGTGGAGGATATTGAATGACCTGTGCGTCCCCAAATATCCTACGCACCTGGCCTTGCACGCTAAGGCCTGCCGCACAGGGTGGCCGTGGTTGTGGGTCCCAGTGGACTTTGGGGCCACAGAGCATTTGGCAGTGGTGAAGGAACATGGGGGACCCGTCAGGTCCAGAGCCATGCGTCTTGTGTACAACCGCCGCAGGGCTGGGTCATTGTACAGGTGCTCTGTGCAGGTCCCTTTTGCACACCTGGACATGACCCACCTAGCTGGCCCTCTCGGTAGGGAGGCCTGTGTGCCTGGTGCACTTGTCCCCCACCTAACCCTAGAGAAGCAGCCACGTTCAACTGTTTCCATGTCCAACCCTCAGGGACAGTTGGGAACCTGGATCAAGTGAGGCAGGGACTGGCCCAAGACAAATGAGGGGTGCAGAGCCCAAGGAGCTGGGCTGCTCTACAGTCCTAGGCCAGCCCCAACACTCCCATGAGGTTCACGTTGGGGGTGAGAGCCCCTAAGATCCGCGTGGATAGCTACCCACCCCATCTCATGTGGGGTATGAGCTTGGCATCCGATGCACGTAGAGGTATGCGCAGTGCACAACCCCCCCCACACACACACCACTCTGACTGCCCAGCTGGGGGTCAGAAGGGGAGGACACCCAGGGTACGAGGTGGTGACAAGGGGGAAAGAAGAAAGATGTTGGAGATAGCTGGGCCATGGGGCAGGGCATCAGGACTCCTGGCAAGGACCCAGACCCAGAGCATGGGGAGGCGAGACAGGCCAGGCTGATGGCCAGGGGTCCCCAAAGGGCCCACGGTTTGCCAGGGTGCTGGGAGAAGACAGGGTCTGAGTTCCGGTGTCCACCACTACCATGGGCACTTGGAGGTAGTAAGAGATACCCACCCCCAAGTCCAGGGGGCCTACAACACGAAAGGCCTCAGCTTACTCTTCTGTCACTTGGGCTTGCAGAAGGAGCCTGTTGTCCTTGGATCTCCATCTCTGACCCCCTGTGCTCCCAGTGCTGGGAAAATGCTTTGTACCCCCTCGAGCTCCTTCTCAGCAGAGGACACACTGTGAGCTTGGGGGGGCTGAGGACCTGGGTAGGCATAACTTGGCAGAGCACTGGGCCACCAGTCTGGAGACCAAGGTCAGGGCCCTCCTTGTTGCAGCCTCAGGGTCCCCATTTGGAAGAGTATCCAGAATCACTGCTCTGGTTAGTGTGAGGTGGCCTTAGGAATGAATGGAGCACCAGGACCAGAGAGGGAAACGGGAAGAGGGAGGCTTCTGAGGTTTCTCACATCGCCCAAGGAACCCACAGATCCTGCTCCTGTGAGAGACACAGACACAGAGACAGAGAAGGAGACAGAGAATGAACACAGGACAGAGGGAACCAGGAGAAGCCATAGACTTTCCTCCACCAGCTTGGAAATTACATCCCGGCGTTTTGTGCCATTCCATTCCTGAGAGCGCCATCAAGCAGGCCATCCACCCTGGAGGGGAGGGGATTCCACAGGGATGTGTGACCGGGATTCAGGGGTGCCAGGTGCCACTGTGGGGACTGCCCAGCACACGGGCACAGACGAGGCCCTGGGACCTGAGGCTAACCCTAATGGGAGCCTCTGGAGGTCTGTGTTGTGAGAGGACAAGGTCAGAATCAGTTCATTACTACCTTCCCACAGGTGCTGGTACACAAGCAGGAGGGGGTGGATTTTCCTGGACCCCAGAGAAGACCCAAGCCCCTCTGAGCTGTGTTCCATGCCAAGCCCAGCTCCTGGCTCATCCTTGCATTGTCAAATATGTACCAGCCTCCTGTGAAGGCAGGTATGGAGCATGGGTAGAGGTCCTACCCTTAATGGTGTAACTAGAAGTAGAAGCCAGAATACTCCAATGTGCAGATGGGGAGCCTGGGGAGGCCCTGAGAGGCATGGGGTCTGTTCAGGGTCACAGCTCTGGGCATGCACAGGAACCAGGTCTGAACCCAGCTCTGTGCCATCACAGCAGAGACACCAGGTGCACCAAGGCATCCTGGGGGCTGTGGGTGGGCTAGGTGGGTGTCACTGTGTGGATGGGGCATGGGGGGAGGATGAACATTGAGCAGCCAGGGGAGAGGGGAACTCGGAAGCCTCTTGTGTGAGGAGGAAGTTGGATAAGTGGACCCCAGCCAGTGGTGACCTCACTTCCCTGACAACAGAGCCCAACAGAATTTGGAACCCTGGTAACCAGGCACACATATTCCACAGACAGCCCCCTGCCCAGCTCATTTCATTGGAGATCTTCAAACCAAGATGTTCGCATGTTGCTTTTCGAGGTCCGGAGGCTGCAAGCGGAAGAAAGTGCGCCCTGCAGACGCTGCCCCCTCTGGGGACTTCATGTCAGTACTCCACACCGCCTCTGGCCATTTGGCCGGAAGACCAGAAAGGTGATACCAGGAGGCCCAGAGTCGGCCACCCAGCCCCACTCACTCTGATGACATGTGTAGCCCCAGGTACCCTCCCTATGTATGTGTCTGTGTGTGAGTGTGTGTGTGGATGCACGTGTGTGGATGGGTGTGTGTGTATGTGTTTGTGTGTGTGTGTGTGTGTATGTGTGCGTAAAGAGGGGTCATGCAGGATGGGGCCACCCCGAGCAGGGGCAGAATGATGAGGGGTCAGATAACCAGTGGGAAGGTCATTTTCAAGGTCAAGGCTGGCTGTGTGGGATGGGGTGTGCGGGCGCTGCCCCTTCTGCCTGCGATTTATCTGATAGCCATGCAGGGATGGGTCATTGCATCCCGGATGCAGGGCTGTGGACGCACAGGTCTGTGTCTGATCTGGGAGCAGCAGGGGGACTGGGCAGGAGGACAGTGCGGATGGCCAGGCAGAGCTGTGATGCCTCGGGGCCGGCTACTGGTCCCTGTCTTTGCAGAAGGCCACGGAGGACATGGAGAGGAGGCTGGAGGACACGTACTCCATCTCCTCAACAGAGGGGGTGAACCCACAGGGGTCCCCAGAAACAGGTGCTGGGATTGCCGGGCAAGACCTCCGACACCACGCAGACCACTGTCCCAGGTTGTTTGTCCACCGGACAGTGGTCCAGGAGCCGGAGCCCACAGAGGCCGAGGCAGAGGGTGAGAAGGCTGTGGCTGGGTGTTTGTGGTGTGTGGGGACAGGTCGGTGCTGGCCCCACAGGGAGGAGCCCCCAGAGGCTGGTGTGGGGCCAGGAGCAACGACTGGGCACAGAGCACACAGTGGTGGACTGCAGTTGGGGAGACGTCCCGTTAGGGGTCCTTCCCGGCTGTGGCTTTTCTGTGAGACCCTGGGCTGGGCTCTGTCTCTGCAAAGGCCCACAGAGAGCAGGCATGTGGGAGAGCTTTTCTCCTCTCACAGCTGATCCATCACCTGAGGAGCTAGAGCCGGATCTGGAAGGAGCGGTGGTGCCTGCAGTGACTTCAGGAGGAGACCAGGACCTGGCCGGTGACCCGGAACTTGCCCACGGAGAGCCTGGCGCTGTCCAGGAAGGACTGGCACCTGCTCCTGCCCAAAACCCTGCCCCTGCCCTTGCTACACTTCCTTCCACTCCCCCTTCCCCCACCCCAGCCCCTGCCCCTGCCTCGAACCCAGATCCTGAGCCGGCTCCTGCCCCTTCCCTTACCCCTGCCTCTGCCCCTGCCCCAGCCCCTGTCCCGGCCTGTGCTCTTGTTCCTGCCTCCGCCCCTGTTCCTGCTCCTGCCGCTACCAGAACCACTGTGCCTGACCCAGATCCTACCCGTGCTCCTGCCCCTGTCCATACTCCTTCCAGAACCGCTGACCCTCCCCCTGGTCATGCCAAGGGTCCCGTTCCTGACCCAGATCCTGTCCCTGCTCCTGCCCTGGATCATGCACCTGCCACTACTGCTGATCCTGTCCCTCCCCTTGCCCCTGTCCCTGCCCCTAACCTGAGCCCTGCCCCTACTCCTGCTCCTGGAAGGCTCCCACAGCCACATCCAGAGCCCACAGCTCTGCAAGCAGAGCTCCTTGTACAATTACCTTTGGTTCCATCGCCGGAACCCGAGACCCCGCCCAATTGTTTCATCACCTCCCCTTGTGTTCTTTCTCTCTGGTACATATTAACTCTTATTTTATTCGTCCATGTCCTATATACTGTTTATTATTTGTTTTAAATAAAATTACTTGTTTCCAACTGAACATGTCATGACCGTTAAGTACATGCCCAACGCTGTGCCACCACACCCCAGAACATTGCCGCAGAATATCTCATTCCCCAAAGGAGTCTACGAACCAGAAGCCTTCCCTGCCCTGTTCTCCCCCAGCCCAAACCCCGGCAACACCTAAGCTGCTTTCTCTGTCTGTTCCTTTACCTATTCCTGATGTTTATGTAGTTGGAATCACACAATAGGGGCCTTTGTGTCTGCCCCCCTATTTTCAAAGGGGACCCCATTTCTTCTGTGTTTATTTGTCATAAAATTTCCCTTATTTGATATTGAAATCCCCGATGGATTACACATCAGATATAATCAGAGGCCACTTTAGGAATTATGGGCACAATCTCGGGGCCGAGACCCC
>NW_027398786.1:0-9950 GCF_003265705.2 Callorhinus ursinus | reverse complement strand
TAATTGGACAGCCACATGCAGAAGAATGAAACTGGACCATTTCCTTAGACCACACACAGAAATAGACTCCAAATGGTTGAAAGACCTAAACGTGAGACAGGAGTCCATCAAAATCCTAAAGGAGAACAGAGGTAGCAACCTCTTCGACCTCAACCGCAGCAACTTCTTCCTAGAAACATCGCCAAAGGCAAAGAAAGCAAGGGCAAAAATGAAATATTGGGACTTCATCAAGATAAAAAGCTTTTGCACAGCAAAAGAAACATTCCACAAAACCAAAAGACAACCGATAGAATGGGAGAAAATATTTGCAAATGACCTATCAGATAAAGGGCTAGTATCCAAAATCTATAAAGAACTTATCAAACTCAACACCCAACGAACAAATCATCCAATCAAGAAATGGGCAGAAGACATGAACAGACATTTTTCCAAAGAGGACATCCATCCAAATGGCCAACAGACACATGAAAAAGTGCTCAACATCGCCTGGCATCAGGGAAATCCAAATCAAAACCTCAATGAGATACCACCTCACACAAGTCAGAATGGATAAAATTAACAAGTCAGGAAATGACAGATGTTGGCGAGGATGCGGAGAAAGGGGATCCCTCCTACACTTTTGGTGGGAATGCAAGCTGGTGCAACCACTCTGGAAAACATTATGGAGGTTCCTCAAACAGTTGAAAATAGAGCTACCATAGGATTCAGCAATTGCACTCCTGGGTATTTACCACAACGATACAAATGTAGGGACCCGAAGGGGTACATGCACCCCAATGTTTATAGCAACAATGTCCATAATAGCCAAACTGTGGAAAGAGCCAAGATGTCCATTGACAGATGAATGGATAAAGAAGATGTGGTATATATACACAATGGAATATTTTGAAGCCATAAAAATGAATGAGATCTTACCATTTGCAACGACGTGGATGGAACTGGAGGGTGTTATGCTGAGTGAAATAAGTCAATCAGAGAAAGACGTCTATCATATGACCTCACTGATATGAGGAATTCTTAATCTCAGGAAACAAACTGAATGTTGCTGGAGTGGTGGGGGTTGGGAGGGATGGGGTGGCTGGGTGATAGACATTGGGGAGGGTATGTGCTGTGGTGAGCGCTGTGAATTGTACAAGACTGTCGAATCACAGATCTGTACCTCTGAAACAAATAATGCAATATATGTTCAGAAAAAAAATGAAGAAGAAGATAGCAGGTGGGAAAAAATGAAGTTGAATAAGTCGGAGGGGGAGACAAACTATTAGAGAGGATGGACCTGAAAAACAAACTCAGGGTTCTAGAGGGGAGGCGGGCGTGGGGATGGGTTAGCTTGTTGATGGGTATTAAAGAGCACACATTCTGCATGGATCACTGGGTGTTATGCACAAACAATGAATCATGGAACACTACATCCAAAACAAATGATGTAATGTATGGTGATTAACATAACAATAAAAAATTTTAAAAAAGAAATATAAAACATCAGAACATCAATGAAACCAAGAGGTGTTTCTTTGAAAAGATTTTTTAAAAATTGATAAAACCGTAGCCAGATTGATAGGAAAAAAAGAGAAAAAACACAATATTAGAAATTAAAAAGAGGATATAAATACTGATCGCATAGATATTAACAGGATAAATAGGTAATTCTACAAATAGCTCTATGGCCCTAAATTCAATAAATAAGCTAAAAGGGGGGCACCTGGGTGGTTCATTTGGTTAAGCGCCTGCCTTTGGCTCAGGTCATGATCCCAGAGTCCCTGTATCGAGCCCTGCATTGGGCTCCCTGCTCAGCAGGTAGCCTGCTTGTCCTTCTTCCTCTGCCTGCCACTCCACCTGCTTGTGCTCAAATAAATAAATAAAAATAAAATCTTTAAAATAAATGAATAAATAATAAAACAAATTGTACCAATTCCTCAAAGACAAAAATCTATCAAAATTTACTAAAAAAAGATCATATGAATAGTGCTGTATCTATTTTTTAATTGAATATTCAGTTAAATATGTGCTATCTCACTAAAGAAAACAAAAGAAAAGTTTAAGTCCATATGAGTTCACTAAAAAATTCTTCCAAGCATTCAAGAAATAATATAAAATTTACATAATCTTTCCTAGAACATAGAAAACTCTTTCTAACCTGTTTTATAAGGCTAATATTACCCTCATACCAAAACCAGACAAAGAAATCACAAGAAGAAAAGCTAAAGATCAAAATCTCTCATGATCATAGATGTAAAAATCTACAACAGAATATTATCAGCAAATTGAATACAGAATATGTAAAAAGGATAATATATCACTACCAAGTAGTGTTCATGCCAGAATGCAAGACTGGCTCAATATTTGAAAATCAATCAATATAACTCACTATATTAACTGACTAGTCAGAAAAACCATATTATCTTAATTGATGTAGAGAAAGCCTTCAATAAAATTCAATATCCATTTATGGATAAAAACTCTAAGCAAATGGAATTAAAAAAAATTTCTTAACCTAATAAAGATTATTCACAGAAGAAACTCTCCAGCTAACATCATGCCTGATGGTAAAGGAGAGAGTATTTCCACCTACCCTTCAGAATCAGGAAAAAGCTTGTCCTGGAAGTCCCAGCTAGTGTGGTCAGGAGGGTGGAGGGAGGAGAAGAAAAGACAAAGAAAATTATCTCAATTCCCAGGCCACACGATTTATATAGAAAATTCAAAAGAAGCTAAAAGATAAGCTAAGAACTAATAAGTTAGTTTATCAAGTTCAGCCTGATAAGTTGTCTGTATTCCTAAGTAGCTAAGTACCAGCAATGAATGATTATGATTTGAAATGATAAAAAACAAAGCCATTTCCAGTAGTAATTTCCAGTGTGTGCACACACACAAAAGTGCCTAGATACAAATCAAACACAGCAAGTGCAAAATCCCCCGTATGCTGAAAACTGCAAAACAATGATGAAAGAAAATATATTTTCTTAATGTTCTAAATGAAGAAGCATACCATATTTATGGATTAGAAGATTCCATGTTTTTAAGGTGTTATTTGTTCACCACATGATCTATAGAGGCATCACAGTAAACTGTTAGATATTGACAAAATTCATATGAAGAGTCAAAGAAATTATAGTAGCCCAAATAAATCTGAACAAGAACTAAATAGGAAGATTCAGATGATCCAATGTTTATAAAAAAGGATAGATGTGAATCAATGGAACAGAAGACAGAGTCCAGAACTGGACTCACAAAAATCTAATTAAGTAATTTTTCACAAAGATGCTAAAGCGACTCAATGTACAAAAGATAGTCTTCTCAATAAATGGTGCTGGGATAATCAGACATTCATATGCAAAAAAAATAAAGTGACAGGTACATTGCACTTTATACAGGTGGGTGATAGACGTAACTTAAACATAAAAACTTAAATTATAAAACTTCCAAAAGAAAACATAGAAGAAATCTGATACAATAAATAAAAAAGCATGATCTATAAAAGAAAAAAAACTGATAAACTGGACTTTATCAAAATTAAGGTCTTGGCTCTGGGAAATATATTGTTAAAAGAATAGCAAAGCAAACTACAGACTGGAAGAAAATACTTCAAAAGTCATATATATGACAAAGGACTTGGTGTACATACAAAGAACTCTTAAAAGTCAATGATAAAAAAGTAAAGCACACAATTCTGAAAATTGGGCAAAATATCTGAGCGAAGACTTCACCAAGTAAAATATAAAGATGGCCAATAAGTATATGACAAGAAGCTTATTTAACCATTTTGACAATATTTGTCATTAGGGAATTGAAAAAATTAAGACCACAATGAGATATCACTACACACCTATTAGAATGGTAAAACAAACAAACAAGGAAAATACCAAACATTAGCAATGATTTAGGACACCAGGAAATCTCATACATCACTTGTGGAAATGCAAAATGATACCACAATTTTGGAAAACACTTGTTATAAAATCGAGAAATCCCACTTCTGGGTGTTTATCCAAGTGAACTGAAAGCCTTGCTTACCCAAAAACCTGTATGCAAATGTTTACAGCGGCTCTTTTCATAATAGCTGTAACTGTAAACAGGCAAGATGTCTTTCAACATGTAATGGATAAAACAAACTGTGACATATTCATAAAATGTAATAATACTCACCAATAAATAATAATGGGCTACCGATTCACTCAAGAACCTGGATGAATCTTAAATGCATTTTGCTAAGTGAAAGAACCCAAAAGCCACCTCACCCCTCATCATCCATTTAAATGAGTATCTCTGGGAGGGGTCAGGGAGTTTGCATTTTCTAACTAGTTTCCAAGTGATGCTCATGCTTCTGACTTAAGGTGCATATGAGTAGCTCTACTCGAGCACCCCAGACCTTATTGGTCAACAGTCCCTACAGACAGATCTATAGAGGAAGGAACCAAATTGCTGCAAAAGGGAAAAACAAATGTGAATGGAGTAGGGAATGTAACTGCAAAAATGTAAGCACCTCTTTTACAGTATATTTTACCTTTTAGTTTACTTAATTTATCTCTCTGAATAGACAGGAGTATGGAAAATAACTTTTCTTCAGTTTTACATTCTCGTGGCTTAGTACAATTATAATCAGTTTGTAGAAACCAAATATATATGTTAACATTGTGAATAAAATAACAAAATTAGAAACCTCTTTCTTTACTACTTTGTAACCTTGGGAAACTTACTCAACTTCTCTCTCTGTTTATCCAACTAGAAAAAGAGAATAATAACAGTAATAAGGATAAAAGGAGTTAATACATGTAAATTGCAAAGAATGGTGCCTGACACTTAGCAAGTGCTCAATAAATGTTAGCTGTTGTTGTTATTTCACTGTGTAGAATAACATAAAATGTGGTTTTGTTCAGTACATGCCTAATTACCTTGGAAGAAAAAGCCTATCTGCTGTTTTGTTGCTAGGGAAATACAAATTTCTGCAACAGACCGATTGAATAAAACATTTTCAGGGGTTTAGGGACTTGTATTCTTAACTTCCATGCTACTAGAAGTAATTGTAATTGAATAATCTTTTTTCTCCTACCAAAATTTCTATTTTTGAAATGTTACACAAACATAACGTTTTTAAAATCTTTTCCTTCTCTTTATTTTGGCAATCAAAATCTCAAATAAATGTAAGACATTATAGTGTTTCATTAACCTTATGTATGGAAAAAGACAGTCATTTTATCTCTATTGGAAGTTATACTAGCTTAAAATATAGTTTACAGATATAATATTCTTTACTTATCCAAATATAAGCACAAAGTGAAAAGCATTTGATTAAAGTGGCAAAATTTGTCAATTTATATCGCACTCCTTTTTTGATTAGAAATAATAAGACATCCCAGATATATAGCAGATTAGCAAGAGGGTGATTCTTAAGTAGTTACATTCAATTCTGTAGCTATTAGGATAGATTTTATTGCCATAATCCAAACCACACTACCCATGTACACTACAATATAATAGCCATATCTGGCTATTTAAATTAAAAGTAATTAAAATTAAATAAAATAAAAAATTCAGTTCCCAGTCACACAAACCACATTTCAAATGCTCAATAACAGAGCAGATACAGAACATTTCCATCACCACAGAAAGTTCTATTGCAGAGTGCAATTGTTGCATTAACCAATTGTCAGCCGGAAACATTGGATTTTATCTCTGTGCTCTTTTGAGGGCTTTTTGGGAATGGTTAGTACTTTTTTCTATAATGCTTCCCTTCTTTGTAGATGACACAGTTGATGAACTGAAAAGTGTCCTCATGGGGTCCATGAGTAGCTCTGAATGTGCAGAAAGCTGGTCACAACAGACAGCTTCAGTTCAGTGTAGGCCCCTGGAGTAGAACTCAATTAAAAATAACTTTGCATCTGCTCATTTGCGGAACACAGCTAAGTGAGAGAAATGGGCTTCTGCACCATTCCCAGAGTCCGTTCACCCAGACATTCACTCTCTCCCCTCTGCTCACACCACACACCTGGGCTGCTTTCCCTAAAATGGTATAGGAGACAAATTGTGCCATATTGTTGAAATGTCGAATTTGTGAATTATACAGATGCTTCTTGAAGTCAACCAGTTTCTTTTTCAAAAAATTAAAACACCAGGCTAGTAAATTTCAGCTCATTTTCAGAAATGATCTACCTTGGTCAGGCACTACAGTATCCACGTACTACAGATAAGTTGAAGACACAGAACTGGATGAGGCTCTGGACATTCTGCAATTGAAACACAAGCCTGTATCAGAAAAGGTGGGGATTTTGTACTGCCAGAATGTAACATGAGCATATGAGATAACAGAGGGAGGGATTAATGGCAAAGTGGTTTCTAAAGGGCCATGCAAGGCCACCAAGACCAATTTCCCACAGGGCCAAGGCAGCTGCAAACATCAGGCTCCTTGGCAAGCTTCTGCATTGGGCTTTCCTCTATGGGGAGGAATTCAACAAAGTGGTGTGTGGATGGGCCTGAGGGTGATGTTCAGTATGACAGGTGGGGAAACCATCAGGTTACAATGGTCTATCTGAGACATAGGCAGACACCACTGGACTCTGCTGCTGCCTTACTCATCTACTGTAGGTTTCTGAGGCATCCAGTTCAGCCTCTGGAATACCCCAGGACTCTGACATGCTGTGCATTAATAAGAAGCATTGGGTTAGTTAGGGGGAATTTCCCTGTTCTATGTTCCATAAAAGTTTTTCTGCAGGCATGGATAAAAATGGGGATTCTTTAAAAAGAAAGTGTAAAAACTAGAAAGCAAATATGCATTGCTTAGAGGTGAATACACTGCTGCACTGACCAAAGGATACCCTCACTCTCTCAGGCTTAGCATTCCAAGCCTGGGAGTATCCTGGGCTTTACCCAGGCTTGCAGGACTGCTTATGTCATGATGTCCAGTAAAGTCAAAGTCCTCATGTGCACAGGACTATTTCAGGAACAATTCCAGGGGAGATGAAGTTGGAGGCTGCTAGCTGAGTGTGGATTCAGGATAGGGCTAGTTTGTTACAGGGCTCAAATTCATAATTGAGTCCAGATCTGATAACCCACAGGGCTTTGTTTTTTAAGAGAAAGAGTCTGACTTTGGACCCATTGCATAGACACCTGTCATAATGCCCTCTTACCCAGAGAACCCCTGACCCTTCATATCTTGAAGGAATATTCATGTTCCACTTCATTTACTTGACTTTGTCTTCACCATGGGAAAAGACTTGATCCAGTCTCTAGGGAGCTCCCTGACCTGCTATCCCTTCAGGGACAGATTGCTGCCTGTCTTCTGATTCTACTGGGAAAATGAATCTATATACCTGGAGTTATTCATCAATACTTTGGATAAACATAGTCCTGCTTACAAATGCCTACTTAATGTGAGCACACATTAAAGACATTTATCCCCCTTGAAAGAGGGATTTTATCCCTGTCATTGTGTTTTATTTTATATCAACCAGGTAAGCATAAGAAAAGTGAGGGGTGCCTGAGCCTGCCCCCTGCTTCAGCTGCAGGCTAACTCTGTGGATATCCTTAGCAATCCTCCCAACCCACCTGGCCAGTGGTGGAAGCACATGTTTCTGCTTGCATGAACAACCTGAAATACATAGCCTAGTTTAACTGTGGCCATCTGATAGTAAATGGTCTGCTACAATAATAAAATAATGAGACATGAAGAAGGAGAAAAGAGTGGTCAATGATGAAAAGAAAGCAACAGCAAGGGCTTCCTTTATCCTTTGAGATAATAACCTCATAGCAAATCCATCCTTCTTTAGATAGGTTTCTCCCATTGCCTTCCTGTCCCTTAGCTTCCTGAGGAATATGTTTTCATTCTCCTTAGTTTACACAAAGCCCCAGAGAGCAGATCTTCAGCTTGTCTAGATTCATTCTCTGTACACTTAAAAGAACTCTCTCTCTACACATCCCTGTCTCCCTTGAAGGCCTCCAGTGAAAACCCCACCCCACAGCCTAGTTGGCTTGGGATCAGGTGACTCAGGAAAGAGAGGATTCTCAATACCTGAGTGCTTTGCATAAGACCTTCCTGTTAAGTTCCGGTTTACACCTCCGGGAACTTATGAGGGATATTGTGGCTGCTGCTTTTTTTCAGATTTCTCTGTTTATTCCTAGATGACCCTTGTGGTATGTAAAATAATGGTCCCAAAGAGGTCCAAGTATGAACACCTGGAACCCATTACTCTCTAACCTTACATGGAAAAGAACTTTGTAGATATGGTTAAATTAAGGACCTTGGGATGATTATCCTGGATTATCTGGATGGGCTAATCACAGAAGTCCTTATAAATTAGAGAAGGAAATGGGGGAGTCCAGATCAGAGAAGGACATGTGATTGCAGCATGAGTTGGAGGGATTTGGGGCCATAAACCTGGGAATGCAGGTGACCTCTAGAAACTGGAAAAGGCAAGGAATGGATTGGTTCCTAGAGCCTACGGAAAGAAGGCAGCCCCAACAATGCCTTCATTTTAGGGCTACTAACCTCCAGAATTGTAAGATAATAGATTCATGGTTTTTTTATTGTTATGTTAATGACCATACATCACATCATTAGTTTTTGATGTAGTGTCCCATGATTCATTCTTTGTGCATAACACCCAGTGATGCACGAAGAATGTGCCCTCTTTAATACACAACACCAGGCTAACCCATCCCCCAACCCCTCCCCTCTAGAACCCTCAGTTTGTTTTTGAGTCCATCCTCTCTCATGGTTCGACTCCCCCTCCGACTTACTCCTTCATTCTTCCCCTCCCGCTATCTTCTTCTTTTTCTTTTTTCTTAACATATTTGTTTCAGAAGTACAGATCCGTGATTCAACAGTCTTGCACAATTTACAGGGTTCACCATAGCATATACTCTCCCCAATGCCTATCACCCAGACACCCCATCCTTCCCACCCCCCACCACTCCAGCAACACTCAGTTTGTTTCCTGAGATTAAGAATTCCTCATATCAGTGAGGTCATATGATACATGTCTTTCTCTGATTGACTTATTTCACTCAGCATAACACCCTCCAGTTCCATCCACGTCGTTGCAAAATGGCAAGATCTCATTCCTTTTGATGGCTGCATAATATTCCATTGTGTATATATACCACCTTTTCTTTATTCATTAATCTGTCGATGGACATCTTGGCTCTTTCCACACTTTGGCTATTATGGACATTGCTGCTATAAACATTAGGGTGCACGTACCCCTTCAGATCCCTACATTTGTATCTTTGTGGTAAATACCCAGTACTGCAATTGCTGGATCATATGGTAGCTCTATTTTCAACTGTTTAAGGAACCTCCATACTGTTTTCCAGAGTGGTTGCACCAACTTGCATTCCCACCAACAGTGTAGGAGGGTTCCCCTTTCTCCGCATCCCAGCCAACATCTGTCATTTCCTGACTTGTTAATTTTAGCCATTCTGACTGGTGTGAGGTGGTATCTCATTGAGGTTTTGATTTGGATTTCCCTGATGGAGAGCGATGTTGAGCACTTTTTCATGTGTCTGTTGGCCATTTGGATGTCTTCTTTGGAAAAATGTCTGTTCATGTCTTCTGCCCATTGCTTGATTGGATGATTTGTTCTTTGGGTGTTGAGTTGGATAAGTTCTTTATAGATTTTGGATACTAGCCCTTTATCTGATATGTCATTTGCAAATATTTTCTCCCATTCTGTCGGTTGTCTTTTGGTTTTGTGGACTGTTACTTTTGCTGTGCAAAAGCTTTTTATCTTGATGAAATCCAAAAGTTCATTTTTGCCCTTGCTTCCCTTGCCTTTGGCGATGTTTCTAGGAAGAAGTGGCTGCGGCTGAGGTCGAAGAGGTTGTTACCTGTGTTCTCCTTTAGGATATTGATGGACTCCTGTCTCACGTTTAGGTCTTTCAACCATTTGGAGTCTATTTCTGTGTGTGGTGTAAGGAAATGGTCCAGTTTCATTCTTCTGCATGTGGCTGTCCAATTA
>NW_027398785.1:0-9954 GCF_003265705.2 Callorhinus ursinus | reverse complement strand
TCACTGTGGGCTTTTCATAGATGGCTTTTATGTTATTGGGGTATATTACCTCTATTCCTATAGTGTGGAGAGTTTTAATCAAGAAGGGATGCTGCATTTTGTCCAGTGCTTTTTCTGCCTCAATTGAGAGGATCATATGGATCTTGTCCTTTCTTTTATTAATGTGATGTATCACGTTGAACAGTGTTGAACCACCCTTACAGCCCAGGAATAAATCCCACTTGGTCGTGGTGAATACTCGTTTTAACGTACTGTTGGATCCTATGGGCTAGTATCTTGGCAAGAATTTTTGCATCCATGGGGTCCTTGTCTGGTTTCGGGATCAAGGTTATGCTGACCTTACAGAACAATTTGGAAGTTTTCCTCCTATTTCTGTTTTTTCAAAACAGCCTCAGAAGAATAGGTATTAGTTTTTCTTTAAATGTTTTGTGGAATTCCCCTGGGAAGCCATCTGGCCCCGGACTCTTGTGTGTGGGTACATTATTGGTCACTGCTTCAATTTCCTTGATGGTTATGAGTCTGTTCAGGTTTTCTCTTTCTTCCTGATTCAGTTTTAGTAGTTTGTAAGTTTCCAGGAATGCATCCATTTCTTCCAGAGGGCCTAATTTGTTGTCATATAGTTGCTAATTATATGTTCTTAAGAATGATTGTATTTGGGGCGCCTGGGTGGTTCAGTCATTGGGTGTCTGCCTTCGGCTCGGGTCATGGTCCCGTTGTCCTGGGATCGAGCCCCACATTGGGCTCCCTGCTCAGCGGGAGGACTGCTTCTCCCTCTCCCACTCCCCCTGTTTGTGTTCCTGCTCTCGCTATCTCTCTCTGTCAAATAAATAAATAAAATCTTAAAAAGAAAAGATAGTTTGTATTTCCTTGGTGTTGGTCGTGATCTCTCATTCATGATCTTATTATTTTGGGTCCTTTCCATTTCTTTTGGATAAGTCTGGCTAGAGGTTCATCAATCTTATTAATAATTTCAAAGAACCAGCTGCTACTTTCGTTGATCTGTTGTAATGTTCTTCTGGTTTGTTTCATTGATTTCTGCTCTAATCTTTATAATTTCTCTTCTCCTGCTTGGTTTAGGCTTTATTTGCTATTCATTCTTTGGCTCCTTTAGGTTTAAAGTTAGGTTGTGTATTTGAGCCTTTTCAATTTTTCGAGTAAAGCTTGTATTGCTCTGCACTATCCTCTTAGGACCGCCTTTGCTGTATCCCAAAGGTTTTGAACAGCTGTGTTTTCATTTTCATTCATTTCCATGAATTTTTTTTAAGTTCTTCCTTAATTTCCTGGTTGACCCATTCATTCTTTAGTAGAATGCTCTTTAGCCTCCAAGTGTTTGAGTTCCTTCCATATTTCTTCTTGTGATTGAGTTCCAATTTCAAAGCATTGTGGTCTGAAATTATGCAGGGAATAATCCCAGGGTTTGGTACTGGTTGAGACCTGATTTGTGACCCAGTATGTGATTTCTTCTAGAGAATGTTCCATGTGCCCTGGAGAAGAATGTGTATTCTGTTGCTTTAGGATGGTATATCTGCTCTGTGTATATCCGTGAAATCCATCTGGTCCGGTGTGTCATTCAGAGCCCTTGTTTCCTTGTTGATCCTCTGCTTAGATGATGTGTGCATTGCTGTGAGTGAGTATTGAAGTCCCCTACGGTTATTGTATTATTATCAATGTGTTTCTTTCATTTGATTATTAACTGGATTATATAATTGGCTGCTCCCACGTTAGGAGCATAAATGTAATTGTTAGATCTTCTTGTTGGGTAGACCCTTTAGGTATGATATAGCATCCCTCTTCATCCATTTCTACAGTCTTTGGTTTAAAATCTAATGCGTCTGTTATGAGGATTGCTACCCCAGCTTTCTTTTGAAGCCCACTGGCATGATAATGGATCTCTACTCCCTCACTTTGAATCTGGAGGTGTCAGAGTCTCTTGTAGATAGCATATGGATGGGTCTTGCTTTTTGATCCAATCTGATATCCCGTGTCTTTGGGTTGGAGCATTTATAGCCCATTTACATTCAGAGTAACTATTGAGAGAGATGAATTTAGTGCCATTGTATTACCTGTACGGTCCCTGTTTCTGTAGATGGTTTCTTTCTGGCCTGTGTTACTTTTGGGCTCTCTCTTGGCTTAGAGGATCCCTTTCAATATTTCTTGCAGGGCTGGTTTAGTGGCCACATATTCTTTCAGTTTCTGTTTGTCCAGGAAGCCCTTTATCCCTCTTTCCATTCTGAATGATAGCCTAGCTGGATGAGATATTCTTGGCTATATGTTTTTCTCATTTAGTACCCTGAATATATCAGGCCCTTTCTGGCCTCCCAGATCTCCGTGGATAGGTCTGGTGCCAGCTTAATATTCCTACCCCTCTAGGTTAGGAACCTTTTGTCTTGAGATGCTTTCAGGATTTTCTCTTTGTCTCTGAAATGTGCAGGCTTCACTATTATATGTTGGGTTCTTTATCCCTTTTTACTGGTTTTGAGAGGGGTCCTCTCTACCTCTTGGACTTGTATACCTGTATCCGTCCCGGGATTAGGGAAGTTCTCAGCTATGATTTGCTGAAATATACCTTCTCTCTCTCTTTCTTTGTCCTCGGGGACCCCAATAATTCCATTGTTTTGCATTATGATATTGCTGATTTCTTGAAGCCTCTGTTCATGGTCCATTAAGTGTTTTTTTCTCTTTTCCTCAGCTTCCTTCCTTTCCATCAACTTGTCTTCTTTGTCAGTTACCCTGTCTTCTGCCTCATTTACCCTAGCTGTTAGAGCATCCAATTTAGACTGCCTCTCAGTTAAAGCATTCTTAAATTTGGCCTGATTAGATTTTATTTCTGCACTAAGAGATTCTCTAGTGTCTTTTATGCTTTTTTGAAAGCCCATCTAATAACTTTATAATCTTTATCCCAAATTCCAGCTTTGATATTTTACTTATATCCATAGCCATTAGATCTGTGGCAGAGACTATTGCTTCTGTTTCTTTCTTTTGTTGTGAATTCCTCCTTCTAGTCATATTTTGCCCGGAGAGGAATGGATGAACAAGACAGCAAAATCAAAAATATCAACCATGACCCAAGCGAAATACACACTAGACACTCCAAAGCGGTCAGAAACCAAAAAGGAAAAGGGTGGGGGAGAAGAGAGAATATCATCTCCCAGGTGGTCAAATCAGGGTGATCCACTTTGTCCTGGGTATATTTTGGTTTGTTTGTGAAAAGACACTAAATCTTAGACGAGGAAAATCACCAAAGTTTTATATATACACACACACAAAGAAACATAAAATTGAATACAGTGAATGGAAGCCAAAAACGAAGAATATAAAAGTAAAAAATGTAAATGTAAAACATGAAAATTTAAAAAAAGACTTAAAAACAAAGAGTTGATAAAATAAGAAACTAGTTGAAAAGGAAAAAAAGGAAAAAAAAGGAAAATTTTAAACTGAAAGATAAACGAATCAGGAAAAAACCTTGGAATTCGATTTACTGTTTTCCCCTAGTGCTGGAGTTTTGCACTCCTGTGTGCTCCTAAACTTGGTGTTCACCTGTTCTCCCAGCTGGTTTCCTGGGGGAGTGGCCTGCTGTGCTGATTCTCAGGTGTCTTTGCCTGCGGGAGTTATACCGCCCCTTGCCAGGGGCCCGGGCTCAGTGTAAACTGCTTGTAGTTGCTCTAGGTGGTTTTTATTCCTTGCAGGCTTTCTGGGCCACTTGAGAGGATGAAAATAAAAATAGCCACGCCCTGATTTCCAGGCCCAGGGCTGAGATGGCGGTCCCCTCTCTTCAATAAACCCTCAGGGATCAGCGGTCTTCACTTTTGTGTGTGCCAAACTCTGCAGTATCCTGCGGTGCGTGCCGGCACCAGTCCTTCCAGGAGAAGGCAGAGGGTCGCCGCTTTTTCTGTCCTTTGTAGGGCCCCCACACAAGAACTTTTGCCTGACTGAGCCATGGTTCGCGGTTTATGGCAAACCGAGTCGAGAGACCTCTCCTCTGCTCTCTGACCTTAAGCGATTTCCCCACTCCAATGCCTGGGAACTCTGTCGGTGCAGGCACCCCTGTTCTTCCTGTGACCCTAGAGATCCTGAGACCACACGGTCCCACCTTGGATACTGCCCCACTTCACCACCTGGGTACCTTTCAGGCAGGGACATCTCTCACTGGAGCAGATTTCTACAGGTTCTGATTTGATGCTCTAGGGCTCTATCACTTTCCTGTGGCCAGCTTACACAGGCTCCCTCTCCCCGCAGATGATCTTCCCATATATCCCTGCAGATTCACTTCTCTGCACCTCCTGCTTTGCAGAAAGTGGTCACCTCCTTATTTGTAGAATCCCAGCAATTCTTTCCTTACATCTCAGGTTAAATTCATAGGTGTGCAGGATGATTTGATAGTTATCTAGCTACATTCAAGGGAACAGATAAAACGAGGTTCCCTACTGTTCCACCATTTTGCCTCCATCCATTTATTACTTTTTAAAAAAGAGATTTATTTATTTTAGACAGTGAGTGGAGGGAGGGACAGAGGGAGAGAGAATCCTGAAGCAGACTCCCCGCTGAGCACGGAGTCCAACACAGAGCTCGATTCCAGGACCCCGAGATCATGAGCTGAGCCTAAACCAAGAGTTGGCCACTAAACTGACTGAGCCACCCAGGTACCCCTCCATTTGGTTGAATGGTAAACACAGTAGCGCCTGGGTGGCCTCAGTTGGTTAAGTGACTACCCTAGGCTCAGGTCACAATCTCAGGGTCCTAAGATGGAGCCCTACATCAGGCTCCCTCTCAGTGGGAAGTCAGCTTCTCCCTGTCCTTCTCCCTCTGTTGCTTCCATTGTTTGTGCTCTTTTGCTCATTCTCTCTCTCAAATAAATAAATAAATAAAACCTTAAAAAAATAAATAAATGGTAAACACGTATATGAATGCACAAGATAACCGATGAGAGGCAGAGCAACTCCAGGCCCACAATGGCTTGGCATAGCCTTAGGATTCCAGGCTCCTTCCCCTACTTCTTAATTTCCTAAGGCCGGTTCCACTCATGGCTGCCAGAAGACCTTCAGTGGTAATCTGGGCTTCAGCTCCCTGGTTTAGAACACTAAAACGTTGAGTCCTTGTGGTGTAGACTGGGGAGAGTTTAGGCTACCCTAGCATTTTCCAGGTTGTGTAGACCAGAGAGTGCAAGCTACTATAGCATTTTCTAGGTTGTAGCTGTTGTGTTTCTTTGTTCCTGGTTTTCCCACTCTGACCTACTTCAGGGATGGTCAGATTGTGAGTGGACATCTGATTCTGAGTGTCCTGCTTAGTGACCTCTCCTGAGCCTGGATCCCCTGAAGTGTGAGTGCGTGTGCCGATGGCCAGTTGTCATGAAGCAGAAGGCCCTGTGCAGTGAGCGGCCCTAGCTTTGAACAGGAGCAGGATGTATTTGCCATTTCTGGAGTGGGTGTTTGCAGTTTTGCTGAAACTGAGCTCCTGGACTCATTTCTCTCTCTTTCCCATCTTCCCACAGAGTCAAACCTTTCTTATCACAACCCATTATAGAATTACATTCAGAGGACCCACTTCAAATCGGCAGGTACCCTTATCCTATGTGGTACAGCACGGACTATAGAGCTCTCTTTGCTTTTTTTCCCCTTTTCCTTTTAAATGGTGTGTCTGTCTGTCTGTCTGTCTGTGCATCAGAATGTGTGTGTGTGCCCGTGATGTCACACAGATTTTACTTCTGCTGATATATTTACACTGCATCGCATCTACCATGAAGGAATTTAAAGCAGATGTCCATAGGTTCCCGTTCTTAAATCTTTAAAAATGTGTTTCAGTGATTTGCAAATGGTGCAAAAATAGATTTTTTTTCCAGAGAATCTCCGTTTCCAGCTTTCCTGGGGAACATCCAGTCTGGCAACATCAGACCCTCCCTCCTACATGGCTGCCTCATGGAGGGGGGCAGTCACCCTCCAGTCTCACCCTTACTGCTCCCCGCTGTATGTACCTGACCTGCTCCACCTATTAAGTCACCTCCTTGGCCACTGTACTCCGGTTTTTGCCCTCACATTTTAATTATGAGTGTTTCCAGCAATGCTCTGCTCACTTCTAAGCCTTTCAAACCAAGGGAAACTTCTTCCAGAATGTTCCATCGTTTCCAGTCTGTGTCTGGCAGAGTAGTTCAAGAGACGTATTAATAATTCAGGTCAGAAGACTTGCCCAGAAGGATGGCCTTCTTGGATGGTGGACACAGATGACACAGGAAACATCGGACAACTAGACAGGCCTCTATGCAACCACAGTGCCATAGTCATGCTCCCTGTGAAGAAACTCCTCCAGGTAGAACATCTCCCCCACCCTTTGTTTCCTCCTACAAATTATAAGTAGAAGCTGTGCAGGCTTTGCCATGTGCTGGCCTAGCTGTTTTCTCCACACTGTAGCTACCCTGGTTTTCTGTGTATTTGGTGAGTACTTGTGTCAAAATGATTACCTGTAATGAAAGAGCTAACACTTGGCATTACCTCTGATCCATCAGACACAAACGTATGAAGTAGAAAGTAAAGACCTTCCACAATCTCTCCCCCCACCAAGATAACCAATGTTCAGATTTTTTTCTCCTGTGAAGAAACAGTGCACCTAGAGATGGATCAATATCACACATGAGAAAACACACATAAATAGAATCCAGTGCCTGGCATCTAGAAGGTTCAATAAATTTTTGTGGAAAGAATGCATATACACATTGAATAAATACATACGTTGTAGTTCAGTATATATTTCTCAAAAGAAGTAGATTTATGTGTAATTTTAATAATGGGAGTAATTTACACGTCCGTTTTGTTACTTGCTCTTTCTGCATCCGTAGTGACTCGTGGCTGTCTTCGTGTCATCATATATAGGTCTGCCTCATCATTTCTGATGGCTTTCTCATTCTCCTTGGCATGGATATTCCATTTTACTTAATGTATTCAGTACTGATGATCCTTTAGATAGCTGTGCTTCTTATGGTTTTCTATTAAACAGTGTTGTAGAAAGCACAGGTATACATGCATATTTGCAGGAATTTCTGGGTCTAGGAATTGTCCCTTAGGAATTCTAATAGCTACTGCCAAACCATTCTTCGAGATCCTCTTTACTAATATGTGTTTTCACGAGAGTGGATGAGGGTTCTCTTTCCCTGCACCCTCACTAACACTGGCTATTATCATTTTTAAAAAATCCTGCCAATCTGCCAAACCTATTAATTTAAAATTTTTTAAATAACTTTGTGCTAGGGAGGTGGAGTAGCCTTCCTTCCTTTTATTGGCCTGCTGCTTTTCTTTGTCAATATCCTTTGGAATTGTGTCAGTGGCATTGTTTCATTTTATTTTCAATTGCTAGGAATCCTTTAGAACATAAAGATACGTTCTTTGATAAAAGACCCTCATCAGCCTTTTTTGGGCTGATATTTTTCTTAGTCTTTTGCTTGCTTTTTGAACTGTGTGTTTGTATCATTTTTAGGCACATTTTTTCATCCTGCCATCATACTTTCTGGAGCCCATGACCAAGAAAGAATTCCTGAGATGTCTATGATGCTGCAAAAAGGTGATTTTATTAAAGCATGGGGCATGCAAGTCTCACTGCTCGCGTACCAACGCAAAGAAACAGTAGGGTAAGGCGACCGTGTGTAGAGAGCCCCACTGTTGTGGAGGGTTGGAACACTTGGAGGGTGTGTGCATGAGAGCCTGGCAGACGAGTCCACAAAGTTACAGGGCGAAGAAAACGGCTTCGTGCTGTTTCTCTCCCACCTGCTCTCAGTATCAGAATGCTAGCACTCCTCCGGCCTGTGTGCGTGCAGGCCTAAGTTGCAGGCCCCTCCTTGAAAGCCACAACACTGTGGAGAAACTGCGCTTTAGCTCCCGCCGTTCTTTAGCGGAGAGGACTCTGTATACTGTGCGCTGTGCTTGAGAGTCCGGCGAACGGCTTCCCTATGTAAAATCGAGGGAAAGAAAGGCCGGTGCCGGAGACGCCTTCGGCTCAGCTCTTGTTCGTGGGGCTAGTAGCCTTGCCCCGCTGTGCTTGTAGGCTGAGAGCCAACCAACTAAGTCGAGGGAAACACACTGTAGAAAATCCCTACTTCGGCCAGATTAGGCCTTCCTGAGGGTGGAAAACTTTTGCTGTGTGAATGCGGGCGACTACTGCCAGCGAGTCCAAAACCATTTTCCGAGGGAGACTGAGGCCGCGGCAGAAGGGAGAACACAACTCCCCACTTGTTTCCTGAAGCCTGGCCTGCGGCCACTCCCTTGAGCATGCAAGTCTCACTGCTCGCGTACAAACGCAAGGAAACAGTAGGGTAGGGGACCGTGTTGTACAGAGCCTCACTGTACCGGAGAGCGGAAACAATTGGAGTGTGTGTGCGTGAGAGGCTGGGAGATGAGTCCCCTACGTTCCTGGGCGAGAGAAACGAACTGGGGCAGCCGCACATCTCCCACCAGCTCTCAGTGACAGAATGCTAGCACTCCTCCGGCATGTGTGCGTGCAGGCCTAAGTTGCAGGCCTCTCCTTGAAAGGCCCAACACTGTGGAGAAACGAGGCTTTAGCTCGCGCCGTTCCCTAGCGGAGAGCACGCTGTATGCTGTGCACTGTTCTTGAGAGCCCGGCGAACGGCTTCCCTATGTAAAACCGAGGGAAAGAAAGGCCGGTGTTGGAGAAATCTTGCGGCTCAGCTCTTCTTCCTGGGGCTAGTACCCTTGCCCCATTGTGCTTGCAGGCCTAGAGCCAACCAAGTCGAGGGAAACACACTGTAGAAAATCCCGACTTCGGCCAGATTAGGCCTTCCGGAGGGTGAAAACCTTTTGCTGTGTGAATGCGGGCGAGTACTGCCAGCGAGTCCAAAACCATTTTCCGAGGGAGACTGAGGCTGTGTTAGAAGGGAGAACACAACTCCCCACTTGTTTCTTGAAGCCAGGCCTGCGGCGACTCCCTTGAGCATCCAAGTCTCACTGCTCGCGAACCGAAACAAAGAAACAGTACTCTAGGGGAACCGTGTTTTAGATCGCCTCACAGTTCCAGGGAGTGGGAACACCTGGAGTGCCTGTGCGTAAGAGGCTGGCACCCGAGTCCCCTAAGTTACTGGGCGAGAGAAACCGATTCGTGCAGCCGCAACTCTCCCACCAGCACTCAGTATCAGAATGTTAGCACTGCTCCGGCCTGTGTGCGTGCAGGCCTCATTTGCAGGCCCCTCCCTGGAAGGCACAACACTGTGGAGAAACCGCGCTTTAGCTCCCGCTGCTCCCTAGCGGAGAGGACGGTGTATGCTGTGCGCTGTGCTTGAGATTCCAACGAACGGCTTCCCTATGTAAAACCGAGGGAAAGAAAGGCCGGTGCCGCAGAGAACCCCTCTCAAAATCAATAATAATACGTCAACACCCCGACATCTAATAGGAAAACTTACGAGTCTCAGAGACAAAGAGAAAATCCTGAAAGCAGCTCGGGAGAAGAAATATGTAACCTACAATGGTAGAAACATTAGATTGGCAACAGACCTATCCACAGAGACCTGGCAGGCCAGAAAGGACTGGCAAGATATCTTCAGAGCACTAAACGAGAAAAGTATGCAGCAAAGAATACTATATCCAGCTAGGCTATCACTGAAAATAGAAGGAGAGATAAAAAGCTTCCAGAACAAACAAAAACTAAAGGAATTTGCAAACACGAAACCAGCCCTCCAAGAAATATTGAGAGGGGTCCTCTAAGCAAAGAGAGAACCTAAAAGCAGCAAAGAGCAGAAACGAACACAGACAACAGCAGTTAACAGTCACCTTACAGGTAATACAATGGCACTAAATTTATACCTTTCAATAGTTACCCTGAATGTAAATGGGCTCAATGCCCCAATCAAAAGACACAGGCTATCAGATTGGATTAAAAAACAAGACCCATCCATATGCTGTCTGCAAGAGACTCATTTTAGACCCAAAGACACCCCCAGATTGAAAGTGAGGGGGTGGAAAA
>NW_027398784.1:0-9957 GCF_003265705.2 Callorhinus ursinus | reverse complement strand
CCCTTGTCGGTCCGGGCTAAGGAAGCTGCTCCGGTTTGTTCTCAGGAGCTTTTGTTCCCTGCAAGCTCTTGGTACAGCTTTGGAGGACCAGGGCAGAAATGGTGGCCTCCCAATCTCCACCCGGAGGAGCTGAGAACTCGGGGCCCCGCTCCTCAGTGTGTCCCCAGAGAAAAGCAGTCACTCCCGTGTCCCTGGTCTCCGGCCGCACTCCGTGCTCACCCGGCCTGTGATCGAGCGTTGCTATCTCTGGCACCCGACCCCGCACGGAGTCTCCAAACCCAGCAGATCCCTGCGGTGCGTTCCCGCACCGCTCCTCCCCGGGAAGGAAGGGGAGTCTCCCCGGATCTGCCGCTTGTTGGGTCCCTGCTGGAGGAGCCGTGCCCCGACTGGGCCGCAGATCACAGTTTATGGCAACCCCGAGCTGAGAGCCCGCGACTCTGCTCCGTCTCTGCAGCCGGCTTCCCCGCTCTGATACCTGGGAGCTCTGGCGCACTCAGGCACCCCCGGTCTCTCCGTGACCCCAAGGGTCCTGAGACCACACTGTCCCGGGAGGATTCCACCCCCCGCTTAGCCACTGCAGCGACGTCCCTCAGCGGAGCCGACTTCTAAAAGTTCCGATTTTGTGCTCCGCGGCTCTATCACTTGCCAGAAGCGGCTGGCGGAGGCCCCTCCCCCGATGTCTATCCTCCCGAATATCGCCTCAGATTCACTTCTCTGCACGCCCTACCTTCCAGTAAGTGGTCGCTTCTCTGTTCAGAGAGTTGTTGCTACTCTCCTGTTCGATCTCCTGTTGAGTTCGTAGGTGTTCAGAATGGTTTGATCCCTATTCAGCTGAATTCCTGAGACCAGACGAAATCTAGGTCTCCTACTCTTCCGCCATCTTGCTCCGCCTCGAAATTTTTTTGATATATTAGGAATTTAGCCTGGTAGGAGACAGTTTAACCTGACATGCTGGTGAACTTGAGCAGTAATTACGCACAGTATCCTATGGATCATTTTGACTTTCCTGATTTTAGTAAATTTTACCTTAGAGTACATAGTCAATCACAAGGGCCCAATGATAGCTATAAGAGGTCCTGAAACAAACACTCCAGGGCATGAAAATGATAACTGTGTAGTTGGGCCTGGACAGGACAATTTGATTTAGAAAGGCAGGAAACAGCTGCTGAAGATAGTTCACAACTTAAAAAAAAAAAAAGTGTGCATGGAAGCATAATAAAAAATAGTTTGGTTCAATTTATGTAAATATTCGAATACCTGTTATGTGATGACCCCCAGAAAAGTGTAATTATATACAGTAAAATGACAGATTAAGTGAAGTGCCTATTCAGTGTGATGAGTTTGGATGATTACATATACTTGTGAAACTCAAATTCTTACTGAAATCTAGAACATTTCTATAATCCAGAATGTTCTCCTGTCCCCCTTCCCAGTAAACCTCAGCCCTTCCTTCACCCAGAGGTACCACTAGCAGAATCATACAGATGTACTCTTGTGTCTGGCTTCTTTCATTCAGCATAATTTTTTGAAGTTTATTCATATTGTTGCATACATGAGTAGTTAGGTCTTTTTCTTAGTGAGCTATATCAATATATTATATAAATATACCACAGTTCCTTTATCCTTTCTTCTGTATGTGGCTATTTGGATTATTTCTAGCCTTTACATATTTATTAATAAATCTGCTTGGAACATTTTTGTACATCTTTTTGTGTACACACAAGAAAACATAACTCTTGGGCAAATGCCTGACTGTATGATTGCTGGGTCATAGGGCAGATATATGACTGAACTTATGAGCAACTGCGAGACTCATTTCCAAAGTGGTTATATGCCATTTGACAGCCCTACCAGCATTGTACAAAAATTTCAGTCGCTCCACACCTCCTCCAGCATTTGGTATCGTCAGTATTTTTAATTTTAACTATTTTACTGGGTTCATTGCGATGTCTTATCGTAGTTTTAATTTACTTCACTGATAACTAATGAGACTGAGCACTTTTTCATGTGCTTATAATTTTACATGCATGTATCTTTCTTTATGAAGTACCAGTTCAAGCAATTTATCTATTTTTATTGTGTTGTTTATCTTATCATCACTGAGTTGTAGAAGTGTTTGTATGTTTTAGAGAGAAGCTTTTGTATGACAAATGTTTTCCCTCAATCCTCAATCCATGGCTTTCATATTTATTTTCTTAACATCAGCATTGATAAGCAGAACTTTTAACTTTGATAAAGTTCTTCTAACCAGAGCTACTCTTTCACATCCTGTGAATCCCTTGCCAGGTCACCTACAGCTTCATGGAGAAGCTTTCCAGCTTAGCTTGCAATTCACTCACATCAACAAAATTAAAGGGGGTGAGACAAGCACATGTTCTTATTTGTTCTAGTGGGTTCTAATTTTCCCTCACAGATCTCAGTTTTCCCTCACAAATTCCATCAGGGTTCATCTTTGCTCTTTTCCACTTCGTGTCTGTATTTCTTTGCCAATTACAGGCCTAACACTGGCACAGAGGCAACAGCCTCATACAGACCGCTAACCAGTTTCCACAGTGGCTTAAGGTCTAATCCTCAAAATTGTGCATCCCATATAGTAGTTCTCTTACCTAATTGAGCCCCAACTGATATGCTCTGGGATGGTCTCCTTGATGTTTACCCTGCTTGGGATTCGTTGAACTTCTTAGATCTCCTTGAAGTTATACCATAAATTACTGAAACTCTATTATTTTTCAGCTGACTTTTTTTCTTCTATGCTTCAGTTTGGATAATTTCCCCAATTGCTCTATCTTCAAGTTAATTGATAGCTTCTTCAGTATCAAGTCTGCTGATGCACCCAGTCAGTGAGTTTTAACTTTTGATATTGTATTTTTTATCTGTGATATATCCTTTTTTTATAGTTTTCATTTCCCTGTTGAGATTTATCATATTCTTTTATCTTCTTTTCTCCCCCCTTTAAATCCTTGAGTATTTTTATAATAGCTTTCATAAAGACATGGTCTACTAATTTCATCATCTATGTTATTTCTGGATCTATTTTTATTGAATAATTTGTATTTTGGTTATGAGCCACATTTTCTTACTTCGTTTTATGTTTGGTAATTTTTTTTATTACACACTGGACATTATGGATGCTTCATTGTTGACTATCTGGATTTTATTGACTTTCTTACCAGAGTGTTGAGTTTTGTTCCTATAGACAGTCAAATTATTTGTGTTAGAATTTGATTCTTTCAAGCCCTGTTGTTAGGGTAGGTCAAAGGTCATCTTTCTCTAGGACTGGATCTGCCCTACTCCTAAGGCATAGCCCTTCTGGAGTCTCTATTGAATCTGCACTGCTCATAAGTTCCTTTCATGTTGGCAGGTCAGAACACAAATGTCTTCCTGCCCTGTCTTAGCTGTAGTAGTTCAATTCTCAGCTCTTCAGTATGCATTCTTTCCTAGTATTATACTTTGTCTCACCTCAGAATTTCAACCTGCATATACACTGCTTACTATTCAGCCAAAGATTCAAGAGGATCCCTATTCAGATTTCCGGGACTTCTTATCTGCCCCCCTCACTTCCCTCCAGAAACTTGCCTTACAGAGTCCAGCTCCCTCACTGGCTCTGAATTCTCACCTGGGTTTCCTCAGCTCAGGGAGCCTGCTGTGCTGTTTGGGCTCCCCTTTCCTGAGCCACAGTCAAGAAAATGACACCAGGTGGAAAGCTGATAGAATTGCTGGGTTCATTTTTTTTTTTTTTTTTTTTCCCTTCTTCAGGGATCACAGTTTTGTGCTGCTTTTTTTTCAATGCCTTAAAAGCAGTGATTTCATATAAGTTTTCTCGTTTTCTAGTTGCTAATGATGAAAGGCCTACTGTGATACTAGTTCCTCCATCATGGTTGGAAGTACAATTTATTTGTTCTGCTCCTGTTTAATCTTGACAACAGACAAATCTATTTGCATATATTACGTTTTTAGAGGCTTAACATTAAGCCAAATGGAATCAATTCCACAGCAAGCAGAACCACTTAAAATTGTTCTTTCAACCCCTTCCCCACCATAGACTGCTTAGGATTTGATAATCTTAAGAGCAGAGTTATCGGAATGCTCAGACATTTATATGTAAATTTTTATTTTGTTTCTTTTGTTCAGCTCAGTGGTTGTTAAAATTTACTGTGCATAAGAATGACTATATAAATCAATGATCCCCTACTTAATGGGATATTTAAAGGTTGTTCTAGGATAGTTTTGACTATAATGTATTCAAGTACAATTTTAGCCCCAATGTAAAATATGAATCTATTGTATGTCTTTCATGGATATTAGGGTTATTTGATTGCATTTGGATTTGTGTATTTTGGGAGAATTTTCAAGGACAACTCAGTTCTGTGGAAAGGAGATGGAGCGAAGTCATGTTGTGTATAGAGTACCTAAAGGGGGAAAAAAATACCCAGAGCAAAAACTAAAACTGAGATACTAGGCCTTAGATAGAAAGGAAAATATAATCTGTGTCTTAACTTTTCTTTTGATTTAGATTGCAAAAAAATAATATATATATGTATAATAATATACATATATATATATATGTTACACACACAACACACGCCCCACATACACACACTCCAGAAAAGTAGTGTTAAAAATGGTTTCAATTTAGGTTGAAATAAATGGTTTTAGATTTAAGAAAAATCACAAAAGTAGTACAAAGAATTCTCTTATACTTTCACTCAGATTCCCCAAATTAATATTTTATCATATTTGTTTTCTGTGTATGTATGTGTAATTTTTTTGATTTGAGGATAAGTTACAGAAGTAATGATCGTTTGCCACTAAATACTTTCATGCTGTTTCTTAAAAACAAGCTCATTCTTTTATACAACCACCATAGGTATGGATCCAGGATTGAATCCAGAATCACAATTTACATTTAGTTGTTCTGGGTCTTTAATCTCCTTTCATCTCATACAGTTCCTTAGTCTTTTATGACTTATGATCTTGATACTTCTGAAGAGTATAGGTCATTTACTTTGTAGGATATCTCCCACATTGGCTTTGTCTGATGTTTCCTCATAAATTCAAGTTATACATTTTTGGCAGAAACAGCACAAAAGTGATCTCAGTGCATCAAGCCAGGAGGTTGAAAAATGGTGATTTTCTGCTGACTTTTTAAAAAGAAGATATGTCCTTATCATGATTTTCATGATTTTCCTAGGATTTTAGCCCACTCCCACCCCACCGAAAGAGAAAAAAACAATTCTATCTGACTGCATTCACAGAAAATGACATCTACAGGACCTGGTTTCTGCTTACCTGTTAGATTTTGCTCACTATACTATAACTCTCATTATGTGACCCAATGGACATATCTATTATTTAAAGAAAAATATTGCTGGAAAAATCCAATTTCTCCTATATTTACCATTTCTAGTGAGATCTGACATATGTTGAAGTTATGTTTTAATTTGGCTCACAGCATGTTCAATGATAGTTACTTGCCTCATACAAGAAACAGAGAAGAAATATTTGGACACAGAACAGATGACACCTCCTTCTGCCTTGTAGTATGTTGTGATGTCATTTTCTGTGAATGCAGTCAGATAGAATTGTTTTTTTCTCCTTTGGTGGGGTGGGAGTGGGCTAAAATCCTAGAAGAAAAATGCTATCTGTGTGTCTAATATATTTTATTTTGCTTTTGTTTTTCAAGAAGAGTTGAAATTCTTTAATATAGTTGATGTATAATATTATATTAGTTTTAGGTGTACAACTTAGTGATTTGACAAGTTTATACATTATGCTATGTTCACCACAAGTGTAGCTACCATCTGTCCTGTCACATTGCTTTTACAGTGTCATTGACTGTATTCCTTATGCTCTGCCTTTTATTCCCATAACTTATTCATTCCATAGCTGAAAGTCTGTATCTCCCTCTCCCCTTCACCCATTTTGCCCAGTCCCCCGTCCTCCTCCCGCTCTGGCAACCATCAGTTTGTTCTCTGTATTTATAGGTCTGATTCTGCTGTTTATTTTTTTTTAATTTCACTTATGTGTGAAATCATATTATATTTGTCTTTCTCAATCTGACTTATTTCAGTTAGCATAATACCTTCTAGGTACATCCATGTTGTCTCAGATGGTATGATCTTATTCTTTTTATAGCTGCATAATACTCCATTGTATTTATATATGTACACATATTTTCCTCATCCATTCATCTATTGATGGACTCTTAGGTTGCTTCCATATCGTGGCTATTGTAAATAATGCCACTATAAACATAGTGATGCATATACCTTTTTGAATTAGTGTTTTCGTATTCTTTGGGTAAATACCCAGTAGTGGAATTATTGGGTTATATGGTACTTCTACTTTTAATTTTTTGAGGAACCCGCATACTGTTTTCCACAGGAACTCTAGCAATTTACATTCCTGCCAACAGTGCACAAGGGTTTGTTTTGCTCTACATCCTCACCAACACTTGTTATTTCTTGTCATTTTGATTTTAGCCATTCTAACTGGCATAAGATAATATCTCATTGTGGTTTTGACTTGCATTTCCCTGATAATTATTGATTTTGAGCATCTTCTCATGTGTCTGTTGGCCATTTGTGTGTCTTCTTTGGAAACATGTAAATTTTTAAATCTGATTGAACTATTTTTGATAACATGAGTAAATGGTGGAAAATGATAAAAAAAATGTCATGTTCTCTTTCTAAGATCCTTTGTGTCTATGGTCTACCTGAGATACTCCTCTCTTCTCCAACCTCCTCCACCTTACCTGGGTGACTACATCATCTGTCAGCTCTCCCTATATTGGGATAGTTATCCAGTTCTAACCTATCAGACCATTTCACATTTTTAATTCCTTGTTTTATGTGCTTCCTTCCTGGCAAACTCTAAACTACTTAAAAAATGTGATATTGGTATATTCTTAGCACCAAAACCCTACTACAGTATTTGGTACATAGAACACTTAAAAATATAATTTTGAGTAAATTCATTTTAGGATATAATTCCCTAGGAAGTTTGGGAAGAGGAAGTTCAAGTGTAAAAATTAAGGACATAGCCATTGAATTAGAAGAAAGCTAAGTTTATACCCAGTTCTACCGCTTCTTAGCTCAGTGACTCTAGGCAACTTCATTAATCCTGGGTCTCTTTTTTCTTATCTAGAAAAATGAAAATAATAACTCTTATTTGAGATTAAATGAGTCAATGTATGTCCCACGCTCAGTACAAATACAGATAATTTGAATAGTGTCCCATAAGTGGTGGCTGGTATTAAACTTGTTATGAATCCACTGTGCACACTTGGACCATGATATGAAGAGTAAAGACATAAGCCCACAGCATCTAACTGCCAGAAACCTAAAGGAGGGAGTAACTTCAGGGAGGCAGAACAGTGCCATGGGCAGCCTTTCTATTCCTGCTTAAATACTCTGGCTGGAGCCAACTTTGAAGTCATGGGGATTCGTTTATTGAAGGTAAAAGTAGATTTGTGATAAATGCCGAATCTAGGCACAGTGATGATTAAGCAAAAGACAAAAGGGGTGATATGATAAAGGTCACTCAATCCACTTTGTGACATCACACTTGAAGAGCTATTTCCTGAGTAATATATGCTTAATTCAATGCTAGGATTGTCTGGTTGAATCTTTATCTCTGTGTCAGAACATGCATGTACGTGAGATAGCACTGCATAACACATGGATATTAAGTTATGGGCTCAGAAGTCAAAATGCCTTTAAGACTTTGAACATATAATGTGCTATCTGGTGCGCCACAGTTTTTTCCTTTTATCTCTAACATGGTGATAAGAAGAATTCCTGGTTTACAGGATTGTGAGGATTAAATCTGCTAGTCTACATAAATCACTTAGCCTAGACAGAATAAGCACTCAAAACTGTTAGCTATTATTATACTGTATGTGTATTTGAGTTTATATGTGTTGTGACTATAGGCTCGTTGGTCTTTAATAGTACCACATCATCCAGAGACGTCCCTGTTTTTCAGTTTTATGTTAATGTCTTGGTCTAATGGTTTAGCTACAATGTGTAGATTGCATTCTCTCAAATATACTCATTTGGGGATTTAACATCCTTCATCAGAGAAGCACTGTATTTTTCTTTTTCTTTTATTTTTAATTTTTATTGTTATGTTAATCACCATACATTACATCATTAGTTTTTGATGTAGTGTTCCATGATTCATTGTTTGTGCATAATACCCAGTGCTCCATGCAGAACGTTCCCTCTTTAATACCCATCACCAGGCTAACACATCCTCCTACCCCCTCTCCCCTCTAGAACCATCAGTTTGTTTTTCAGAGTCCATTGTCTCTCATGGTTCGTCTCCCCCTACAATTTCCCCCCCTTCATTCTTCCCCTCCTGCTATCTTCTTCTTCTTCTTTTTTTTCTTAACATATATTGCATTATTTGTTTCAGAGGTACAGATCTGTGATTCAACAGTCTTGCACAATTCACAGCGCTCACCATAGCACATACCCTCCCCAATGTCTATCCCCCAGCCATCCCGTCCCTCCCACCCCACCCCACTCCAGCAACCCTCAGTTTGTTTCCTGAGATTAAGAATTCCTCATATCAGTGAGGTCATGTGATACATGTCTTTCTCTGATTGACTTATTTCGCTCAGCATAATACCCTCCAGTTCCATCCACGTCATTGCAAATGGCAAGATCTCATTCTTTTTGATGGCTACATAATATTCCACTGTGTGTGTATGTGTATATATATATATATATATATACACACCACATCTTCTTCATCCATTCATCTGTTGATAGACATCTTGGCTCTTTCCACAGTTTGGCTATTGTGGACATTGCTGCTATAGACATCAGGTGCATGTACCCCTTTGGATCCCTACATTTGTATCTTTGTGGTAAATACCCAGTAGTGCAATTGCTGGATCATATGGTAGCTCTATTTCCAACTTTTTGAGGAACCTCCATACTGTTTTCCAGAGTGTCTACACCAGCTTGCATTCCCACCAACAGTGTAGGAGGGTTCCCCTTTCTCAGCATCCCCGCAACATCTGTCATTTCCTGACTTGTTAATTTTAGCCATTCTGACTGGTGTGAGGTGGTATCTCATTGAAGTTTTGATTTGGATTTCCCTGATGCCGAGCAATGTTGAACACCTTTTCATGTGTCTGTTGGCCACTACCAAAACTGAACCAGGAAGAAATAGAAAACCTGAACAGACCTATAACCACTAAGGAAATTGAAGCAGTCATCAAAAATCTCCCAACAAACAAAAGCCCAGGGCCAGATGGCCTCCCAGGGGAATTCTACCAAACATTTCAAGAAGAATTAATACCTATTCTCCTGAAACTGTTCCAAAAAATAGAAATGGAAGGAAAACTTCCAAACTCGTTTTATGAGGCCATCAATACCTTGATCCCAAACCAGACAAAGACCCCATCAAAAAGGAGAATTAAAGACCAATATCCTTGATGAACATGGATGCAAAAATTCTCACCAAAATACTAGCCAATAGGATCCAACAGTACATTAAAAGGATTATTCACCACGACCAAGTAGGATTTATCCCTGGGCTGCAAGGTGGGTTCAACATCCACAAATCAATCAACGTGATTCAATACATCAACAGAAGAAAGAACAAGAATCATATGATCCACTCAATGCATGCAGAAAAAGCATTTGACAAAGTGCAGCATTCTTTCTTGATCAAAACTCTTCAGTGTATAGGGATAGAGGGTACATACCTCAATATCATAAAAGCCATCTGTGAAAAACCCACAACGGATATCATTCTCAATGGGGAAAAACTGAGAGCTTTCCCCCTAAGGTCAGGAATGCGGCAGGGATGTCCACTATCACCACTGCTATTCAACATAGTATTAGAAGTCCTAGCCACAGCAATCAGACAACAAAAAGAAATCAAGGGCATCCAAATCTGCAAAGAGTGAGAGTTTGACCTCCTCTTTGCCGATTTGGATGC